>NW_025927605.1:3490311-3662811 GCF_022837055.1 Prionailurus viverrinus
TATTTCTTGGTCTGATTCTCCAGAGAAGCAGAACCAGTAGGATAGATATAAAGAGATGTAATAAGAGGAATTTTCTCACGTGATTTTGGAGGCTGGTATGTCCAAATCTGTAGTATGGATCTGTAGGCTAGAGATCAAGGAGAGCCGACAGTGGGAAGAAGTTTGAAGGCTTTTTGGTGGATAATATACTCCAAACAGAATAAGATAGCTGCCTGTAGGAAGATAATGGGGCATAAGGAGAACAGGAGTTAAATTAATTTGTATATAAGTACGTAAAGAAAAAATAGGACCGAGGCCTTGCAAGGACAAAAAGTGATAATGTGCCATAAGGAATATAATTAACTCAGTTATTTGCAACTGAAGTCCAAAAAGGAAATTAAAAACAGGAAGAAGAGAGGGACCTTGATACTGCAAAAGAATTACCATAGATGGAATGTCTTCTAGAAATGACATTTTAGGGGCGCCTGGGTGGCGCAGTCGGTTAAGCGTCCGACTTCAGCCAGGTCACGATCTCGCAGTCCGTGAGTTCGAGCCCCGCGTCGGGCTCTGGGCTGATGGCTCAGAGCCTGGAGCCTGTTTCCGATTCTGTGTCTCCCTCTCTCTCTGCCCCTCCCCCGTTCATGCTCTGTCTCTCTCTGTCCCAAAAATAAATAAACGTTGAAAAAAAAAAATTAAAAAAAAAAAAAAAGAAATGACATTTTAATGGATAGCCCATTTAAATCCTCTCTCCCACATCTTCCATGGAGATTTCAGTGATGCCAGAAGAAGCAGGAGGCTCTGGAAAGCATGATGCATCTTACCTCAGTCCTGGACAGAATTGTCAACAATATTTCTTACACTGTAAGTTTAAGAAATTACATCTCCTTAAACACTTTGCTTACTAATACCAGAATTCTTGACATAGCTGGAATTTCAAATTCCATTTTGCAATAGTTTTTGACCCAGCTAAATGTGTGTTATTCTCTTTATCTTTCCAATTGTGGATTTCTCTGTTGTACTGGCAAGTGTTTTACACTGGCCACCTGCCAACAGGCAAACTGCACGTTTTCAACACCGCAAGTGTAAAAGGTGTCTTGGGAAATGGTGTATCTCTTCCTATACTTGGCAACAGTTTAAATAACTGAGCATTTATTAGATCCTTTTAGGTTTGCTAGAACTTGTCCATAAAACATCTGAACCTCTTATTATAAACAATGTTCCACAGAGCCTGAACATGCTTATAACTAAATCTTTATTTTCATTTATGTCCCAGATAGGGGAGCAAAATACAGGGAAGTCTTGAGAAAAATATTACAGACAACCACCACTCAGACATTTTCTTATATCTACTTTGGATCTTCCCCCAAAAAAACCCCACAATTGAAATAAGACATTTTTGAAAAAGTTGAAGTCCTTTTTGTACCCTTCTCCAGCTCCAAAACATTTACATTTGTCCCTACTCAGATACAACCTTGTGTACACTTTGAGTTACTGTTTATGTAAAGATAAAACAATGACTAGTATTTATGAAGTATTTAGACAATACCTAGAGTTTAGACAAATTTAAAAATTTACATATACTATGTAAAATCACACCATTTTTCTCCTTCACTATTGCTTTTAAGAATGACTTTTATCAAGAATTAAATTGACGGGGGCGCCTGGGTGGCGCAGTCGGTTAAGCGTCCGACTTCAGCCAGGTCACGATTCCGCGGTCCGTGGGTTCGGGCCCCGCGTCGGGCTCTGGGCTGATGGCTCAGAGCCTGGAGCCTGTTTCCGATTCTGTGTCTCCCTCTCTCTCTGCCCCTCCCCCGTTCATGCTCTGTCTCTCTCTGTCCCCAAAATAAATAAACGTTGAAAAAAAAATTTAAAAAAAAAAAAAAAAAAAAAGAAAAAAAAAAAAAGAATTAAATTGACTAATTATTAAGAATTTAGAACAATAATGTTTTATTGCATTTTGATACATGACCTGTTTCATTATAGTAGTTATTGCTGCATAACAAATGACTCCAAAAGTTAGTGGCAGAGAACAACAAACATTGATTATCTCACTGCTTCTGTGATTTAGAAATCCAGGTGTGGCTTAGCTAGGCATGTCTAGCTCAGATTCTCTTATGAGGCAGTTGCTGAGGTGTTGGCTGGGGCTGCAGTCCTTATGGGGCTTGGCTAGGGAAGGACACACTTCCAAGCTCACTCACGTGGCTGTTGGCCAGAGATATCATTTTCTTGCCACATGGGCTTCTCCATACACTGGCTGATAGTCCTCATGGCCTAACAGCTGGATTCTCCCAGAGCAAGTGGTCCAAGAGGGAGACAACGAGCACATGGCACGAAAGTCACACATCCTTTATAGCCTCATTTTTGGAAATGACATCCCACCACATTCATGGTACTCTATTCATTAGAGACAAGTCAGGAAATCCAGCCCACACTCAAGTGAAAGGGATTACACAAAGGCATGAATACCAGGAGGTGGGGATAATTGGAAGTCATCTTAAAGGTTGCCTACTGCACTCTGCTTTTTAGCCCCCCAGTGATTCATGTGCTAAATGCATTCACTCCTTCCTAGGGTCCTCCCAGATCTCATATTATTATACCATAAGCTCAAAGTCCAGAATCTCGTCACTGAAATCAGGCGCAAGTGTGGACTAATCTCCTTAGGCATGATGCCTTAAGTGCAGCTTCAAAGTACAGTTCTAGATCTGCAGACCTCGTGAAAGGGAAAGATATAATTTATCCAAAAGGTAGGGTAATGGTGGTAAATCTGATGGCGTGAACTTCAAAGCAGCTAAACTTTTTGAAGGAGGAAAGAGAAGAATGACATTAGAAGCAAAGCCACTGTGAGGAGTAGGTTTTCTAATCTGACTGGTGCCTTGGTCAAAATTCAGGACAATGACCCCTGAGTATCATTGACTTCATCAAATCCTTATAGCTTAAGGAATCTTGCCAATAAATTGGCCATTTATTTACACAATCACTCTGTGACATTCCTATTACTTTTATTTGAATCTATGTTTGTTTGACCATCTCCCAAGGAAACACTGCTTCTCTGGGCGGCTCCAAGAGTGAGCTTTCACTTATTTTTGCCTAAATTAATATTTAGAGCTCCCATGATTGGTCTTGTTCCTTGATTCTACAAGGCCAACAGAAGATATGTCTTCTGCAGACAGATATTTCCATATTCAGTTACACTGGGGCATTCCTTTCTCCCAAAGATATTTTCTCTGGGATAATTATGACCAGATACCTCCATTCTTCATGATGTGATTTGAATTCCAGTTCCATTCCCAGGATAGTTGCTCTCTTCAAAACACTTTTCAATTATCCAATATTCCTTTAGAAGGGCATGATCAGAACCTAAGTCAAGACCTAGTTATTTTCTAACCTGCCCAGAGAAATCATCCTGCTCTTTTGACTATAGTCCGTATTTCCCCTGGATCATGTCTGTGTGATGAGGTCATCAAATACTATTCTCTAAGTTAGATATCTCAGCCCTGACCAGAAAATTTTCTGGGATTTTATGAGTAAGTGAGGTGAGGGGGCATCTGTCCTCCTGTAGGGGATACTTCTGTAACTCCTCAAATGATTTCTTGGTCCCTATATTGATATCCCCTGCTCCTTGCCTTGGCATGCCTGTTGCTAAGTTCATATTCCTATCCCAGGAATGCTGATGTCTTTACCTCAATTGCATGGAAGAGAGAGTTCCTCAGGTTCACATTTGATATTGACTTCAGATATATGGCTCTTTAACTTAAGTCTAAGTTAACCATAGTGCCTCCTCCCTAGAAAACTCCACATGCTTTGAGTATCTGCAGAAAATACTATCCAGTGGATTTGCCCCAAGCTGTCTACTCAACTTCCTCTCTAGTACATCTCTTATCCAGAGTCTCAGCTTGCATCTGAGGTCAAGTGATTATTATAAATATATGAAGAAAGAAGCTGTCATTGGAAATGAGCATATCTTGGCATTTGTCATTGAAATCAGTCCATGCTTCTGCACTCTTTTCATAAGTTGAGAGTCCTTTTCAATTATCCTGCTGAAATCCAGATTCATGTTCTATTTATTTTCATTGGTCAATAATCTAGCTCTTTGACACAACTTGGTTTAACTGGTCTTATGTTCTGTCTTTTCCTAGGGGGTCACAAAGGATCTTTTTCTGAGGCAAGATCAAATTTATAGGTGTTAGATTTGCAGAAATCTGAAAATGGAATGGCATTTGCTTGTCTCAACACATTCAGCATTGCTTGTTCTCTAAGACTCCTCAAATACCAATATATGCTTTACTTCCAGTCTCTAAGTGCTCTGGGCCATGATATGCACAGCACACAGTGACATGAATTTATCTAGAGAAGCTGGTGCTTGTAAAATCTAGTTGTCCTTATAAATGTTTAGTCATTTTTCCAATTTGATTATTCCCCTGTCTGAAAAGACAGATACCAAATAAGAGTCTTTCTAGTGTAATCTCACATTCTTTGGGCCACATTCCAGAGGCAGAGCTCAGATCTTATTTCATTCCCAGGTCCCAGCACAAGTTAAGGAGAATTGACCCTTTTTATAAGCCTGAATTTTCCTTGCCAGATAAGAACATGTAGACAGTTCATTATTTAGCGAGGGGTGGATACTAATGTATTATGGGAAAAAAATTAGTAGAATCGCACTGAGGAGTTTACTTCAAATCAAACTTCTTTTGGTGGTTGTAGTTCTCCTTATTCAGATGAGAAAGAATTAAAATCCCTCTCTCTGTCATTGTTTCAGATTTTCTCATTTGGTTCAGAAGGAAACATTACAATCTTCATTGTTTTTTTTTTTTTACTATAAAAATATCTCATGCTTGGGGGGAAAATAATGTATGAACAAAAAATGGAAATCCCTGGTCCCCTAATATCCCATCGCACCCACATCCTGCTTCCTAAAACAGACTACTGATTTATGTTTATTATGCCCTAATCTTGAGTTTCTCTTTCCCTTTACAGATGGTTGGTTGTTTTTCCTGTTTGAAAGATGGAAGAAAAATAAAAGACCATTTTTGTTAATCTCACCAGTTTGCCCATATAAATGGGTTGATCTCATAACAGTAGTCCCGTGACATCTAGAAGTAGGTTTCCTCTAAGAATCCAATTTCTCAGAATCTCTTAGCAATGTCTTGAATCTAGCTGGAGCTGGAGAAATATTTAATGATAGAGATTTTATGATAAATAGTCCAGAGTTGTTGCAAACAAAATAAGATGAACAAACAGCTCTTTAGATGGGCCACTTACTTATACTCTAAGGCAGCCCTGGATGGGGTCCATAATCTTAGCCCAATGTCTTAAAATTTGGGCTTTTGCCTGAGTAGTGTGGGAATAGATGTGAAAGAATTTTGTAAAATGTAAAAAACCCTCTAAATATAAGGGCTTATGAAAGACATACTATACATAATCTAGGTCATAAAATGATATGCAAGATGAGTAGAGTTTTAGGTAATAAACTTGGAAATGTCTTACTTGCAAAGAAAACAAATCAAATGACCATGGTGGATAGAAAACAAATTATAAACACAACAAAGAAGTGTGGAAGGAAGACATATTAGAGATGGAAAATTGACCAATTATTATGACAGTCAGTAGGGGTGGAGGATGGGGATGGAGAATTTTATGCATAAACAATTCCTAATGACACTCATTAGCTAAACCCAAACTATCACTAATGACCATAAAGCCCAACTTTTCAGCAAGGGCAAGGAAGACTAGGATGTGTTTTCTTAAATCAAATCCTGTTATTTCCCTCATAATGTATTTCACCAGAGGAATAAACATAGTGGCCTTTTTTTTTACAGTATTTCAAACCATGGGAAAAGGAATAAACTCCATTGAACTGAACTACCAGGAAAAGAGGGGGAAAGAAGTCATTCAATGCAAAGATGTCCAACTATCATGGATGCACCAGGCATACCTTTCTTAGAATAAGTTTGTATAAATGAAGTTAATATTTGCCAGATTAAAGAAAAGAGAAAGCAGCAGTTCAGGCACTAAACAGAATGAAGACTCAATAATTTGAAATACAGAAAACCCTATAAATGCTATAACAAACAACAGCAACCAACAACAAATGTCCTGTGTAATAGCTAATTGTGCAATAGCAGAGAGATAGATTGTTTATTAAAGTCTTCACAGACTTGTAAGTTATTTTAATGATCAGCAAGCTAAAACAGTTCTTGTATTCAAATCCTGGTATATATTTTGCAAATGCTCATTCTTCCTGAGAGAGACTGTTTCTTATTTCCAGCACTCAGACTAGGTGAAAATTGTCTCTGATGTTAATACCCATCCAGTCTCTTTATGCCTTAGATTCCCCGTGATTTTTCAAATTTTCAAATATTACCAATAAGGGTTTGGTGTTCTCACTTGGAAGTTGTGTTGGTATTTGAAAAGTAACATTGTCTAAGGTTAAGAAACTGGAACTCATTTGAAGAAACTAAATTTTCTCTATACAGTCTACATCCATTTGGGGCCATCAATTCCTCTTTGCAATTTTCTTTCCGCACAATTCTGTTCAAATGTGATTCTTTGCGTACATAAGTAATATTGAGAAGACTTCCTTTCTATGTCATAATTATAATTTTACCAGTGACTCTTAAATGAAGTCTTATTTCTTCTTACAGTCAACTATTTGTGTGGGGGAAAATACTCTTTTTTTAAGTCTCAGTTGTTCATTTTATATATTAAGTATATTTATGCTTTGCTATGTTTCTCACCATTGGACAATTACAGGGAAGTGCTTTGGAAGAACTGGGTTGACTTTGTTTGGAATCAACCTGAAGAAGGTGGAGGATCTTCTGAAATTTATCCCTTTTCATCTTTTTTTTTTTTAATTTTTTTTTCAACGTTTATTTATTTTTTTGGGGACAGAGAGAGACAGAGCATGAACGGGGGAGGGGCAGAGAGAGAGGGAGACACAGAATCGGAAACAGGCTCCAGGCTCTGAGCCATCAGCCCAGAGCCTGACGCGGGGCTCGAACTCACAGACCGCGAGATCGTGACCTGGCTGAAGTCGGACGCTTAACCGACTGCGCCACCCAGGCGCCCCTATCCCTTTTCATCTTAATCTTTGTTCCAAGCAAGAATCTGAATGAAGCTTAAGAGTTTAGTTTTAGGTTTTTTTTTTAATTTAATTTTTTTTTAAATTTACATCCAAATTAGTTAGCATATAGTGCAACAATGATTTCAGGAGTAGACTCCTTAATGACCTTTACCCATTTAGCCCATCCCCCCTCCCACAACCCCTCCAGTAACCCTCTGTTCTCCATATTTATGAGTCTCTTCTGTTTTGTCCCCCTCCCAGTTTTTATATTATTTTTGTTTCCCTTCCCTTATGTTCATCTGTTTTGTCTCTTAAAGTCCTCATATGAGTGAAGTCATATGATTTTTGTCTTTCTCTGACTAATTTCACTTAGCATAATACCCTCCAGTTCCATCTACGTAGTTGCAAATGGCAAGATTTCATTCTTTTTGATTGCCAAGTAATACCCCATTGTGTGTGTGTGTGTATGTGTATATACATATATATATATATATATATATATATATATATATATATATACATGTGTGTGTATATATATACACATATATATATACATATATACATATATATATATACACACACACATGTGTGTATATATATATATATATATATGTATATATACACACCACATCTTCTTTATCCAGTCATACATCGATGGACGTTTGGGCTCTTTCCATACTTTGGCTATCGTTGATAGAGCTGCTATAAACATTGGGATGCATATGTCCCTTTGAAACAGCACACCTGTATCCCTGGGATAAATGCCTAGTAGGACAATTGCTGGGTCATAGGGTAATTCTATTTTTAAGTTGTTGAGGAACCTCTATACTGTTTTCCAGAGTGGATGCACCAGCTTGCATTCCCACCAGCAGTGCAAAAGAGTTCCTCTTTCTCCACATCCTCATCAACATCTGTCATTGCCTGAGTTGTTAATGTTAGCCGTTCTGACAGGTGTAAGGTGGTATCTCATGGTGGTTTTGATTTGTATTTCCCTGATGATGAGTGATGTTGAGCATTTTTTCATGTGTTGGTTGGCCAACTGGATGTCTTCTTTGGAGAAGTGTCTATCCATGTCTGTTGTCCATTTCTTCACTGGATTATTTGTTTTGGGGGTGTTGAGTTTGATAAGCTCTTTATAGATTTTGGATACTAACCCTTTATCTGATATGTCATTTGCAAATATCTTCTCCCATTCTGTGGGTTGCCTTTTAGTCTTACTGTTTCCTTTGTTGTGCAGAAGCTTATTTTGATTAGGTCCCAGTAGTTCATTTTTGCTTTTGTTTCCCTTGCCTCTGGAGATTGTTGAGTAAGAAGTTGCTGTAGCCAAGATCAAAGAGGTTTTTGCTTGCTTTCTCCTCAAGGATTTTGATGGCTTCCTGTCTTACATTTAGGTCTTTCATCCATTTTGAGTTTATTTTTGTGTATGGTGTAAAAAAGTGGTCCATGTTCATTCTTCTGCATGTTGCTGTCCAGTTTTCCCAGCACCACTTGCTTAGTTTTTATTAGACCCTTATCTTGGATGAAGAATGCTTTGGTTTAGAAAGAGGCCCTGAAGGTTTTCTGGACAGGGAAGGAGCCACGCCCCCTGCTAACACAGAGGGAATAAAGGGTAAGTGAAGCCTGCAGGCTTTTCCTATTGAGTTCTCACTGTACAATTTAGGCTTTTTAGATTTATATTCAGTCAGAGAAAGACAAATATCATATGATTTCATTCATATGTGGAATTTAAGAAACACAACAGATGAACATAGGTGAAGGGAAGGAAACATGAGGTGAAAACAGAGAGGGAGGCAAACCATATGAGACTTTTAAATATAGAAAGCAAACTGAGGGTTGCTGGAGGGGAGGTGCAAAAGGGGTTCAGCTAAATGGGTGATGGGCATTAAGAAGGGCACCTGTTGGAATAAGCACTGGGTATTTTATGTAAGTGATGAATCACTGGGTTCTACTTCTGAAACCAATATTACATTGTATGCTAATTAACTTGAATTTAAATAAATAAAAAATAAAGGACTCAGAGTTCAAAAAGAGACAGACCAAAAAACAGTCTCTTAACTATACAAAACAAACAGATGGTTACCAGAGGGTAGGTGGGTGGGGAAATGGGTAAATAGGTGAAAGGGATTAAGAGCACCTGTTGGGATGAGTACTGGGTGTTGTATGGAAACTAAGTTGACAATAAATTTCATGTTTGAAAATAAACAAAACATTAAAAAATTAAAAAAAGAGTACACTTATCTTGATGAGCACTGAGATATGGAAGTGTTGAATCACTATAATGTACACCTGAAATGAATATAACACTGTATGTTAACTACACTGAAATTTAAATAAACAAATAAATAAATTACTCAGGGCTAATATCAGTCAGAATTTTTAAGATAAGTAGAGATGATTAGGAAATTAATCAGAAAAGTCCAACTATAGCTAGGAAGACTGCTCGAAGTTATGATAAGAGAAAGGAAAACAGAAATAAGAATAGTGAAGCAATTGAGGAAAACATTGTTTTGTGGAAATGTTGAGCAATTACACTTGCTAGGGCCTGAACAATCAGCCTTGAAGATATGGCTTTTATTTTTTAATTTTTATTTTAATTTACTTTTATTATTTTGGTCACTGTTTTCATCCATTCTAAATGTCAATGTCCTTATAATATTTATTTATTTATTTATTTATTTATTTAGCTCAAATGGGAGAGGGGCAGAGAGAGACAGGGAGAGAGAATCTCAAGCAGGTTCCATCCCCAGTGCCCAATGTGGGGCTCAATCTCACGACTGCGAGACAATGATCTGACCTGAAGTCAAGAGTCAGATGCGTAACAGACTGAGCCACCCAGGAGCCCCTAAGAAATGGCTTTTAAAGAAATATTAAAATACTGAGCTGGAATCTCATTGGGACAGTAGATTTTGTCATCATTTACAAAAGATTCTAACCACCTGAGCTGGGGCGTCATAAAGCCTAAAATGTTGTGAATATATCTCTGATCAATTTCAACTAACGATTCTTAATAATCTGTATTTTCTCTTTGAAGAATACCCTTCATTTTCGTAGATTAATGTTTATATTTATTGAAGTGGGAATCATTTAATTTTATTTCTGATTCTTTTTTTTTAAGGTTTTTTTTTTAGTGTTTTTATTTATTTTTGAGACAGAGCATGAGCAGGGGAGGGGCAGAGAGAGGGGGAGACACAGAATCGGAAGCAGGCTCCAGGCTCTGAGCTGTCAGCACAGAGCTGGACGTCGGGCTCAAACTCACAGAACGTGAGATCACGACCTGAGACAAAGTTGGACGCTTAACCGACTGAGCCACCCAGGCACCCCTATTTCTAATTCTTAATCTTGTATTTTCTATGTAAGTTACCTCCAAGCCTGTAAGATTTCCTATTTCTTTTGTGACAAATTTGGCTTTTAAATCGCTTCTTTCGTGTTGTTTCTAAAAGTTCTCTTGTTCTCCTTAAATTAAACCTATTTCAGAGTTTGGGCTTCAGATCTAACATTCTTTGTAATTTCAAGCACATAACACATAAAAAATCCTAAAGTACAATTTCTGAACCATGATCCCATTAGGGAGAGATCCCAAGGAGAAGGTTTTCAGTGATGAAAGAGCCAAGCTTTCCCCTCCTTTGAACGGAGCAAAGACTGAGACTGTTTTTCTGAAATAAACCCCTGTTCCTTCTTAAACAGTATTACATTGCACTAGAGTGCCTCACTTAGGGATTGGCTTTCATGTTCTATCTAAATCGCAAGAAGAGTAAATGAACTACAGTGTGAGCACTGGTGTAACTCACAGAAGGGAAGGAAGGAATACGATGGGTGTGTCACTCATAGCAAGCTGGTCATGCTAGATTATAACCCAATGAACAAAGACACACAAAAATAAGAGTCAATGCAACATTTTAATGATAACTGTACATCACTGAGGATTCTTTTTTTCCCAATTGGTAGAGAAGAGAAAGGCAGATAAATCCAAAGTCATCCTGAAATACAATTAGACATATCTTAAACAGCCAATAGATATTATGGTAGAAGGGAACAAAAACAGAAATGTCATCTTGGATGCTCACAATACAGTGATATAAATGAAGATGAATGAACAAGGACTTACAAAGCCATACCACCGAGCCTCAGAATCTACATTGTTATGTGAAGTCATCTTAAAAAGAAGGATATCTTTGGGGCACCTGGGTGGCTCAGTTGGTTAAGCCTCTGACTTTGGCTCAGGTCATGATCTCACAGTTCGTGAGTTTGAGCCTTGTGTTGTGCTCTGTGCTGACTGCTCGGAGCCTGGAGCCTGCTTTGGATTCTGTGTCTCCCTCTCTCTCTCTGCTCCTCCCCTGCTTGTGTGCTCTCTCTCTCTCTCTCTCTTGCTCTCTCTCAAAAATAAATAAACATTAAAAATTTTTTTTAAAAGAAGGATATCTTCAAAGTCTGGGCAATTGATTCAGATCTGACTGAAGATGTAAGAAATATGAAGCTTAACTGAGGGTGTTGGTGAACCATGGAAACTCAAGGGTTAGGACAAGCACTGAAGCAAACATTGGCAGTGTGCCACCAAGCACTGTTCAAAGGGAGATGGAGACTTCGTCTGGGACTGTGAATTTTGTAAAAATTGTAAAAATTTTATAAAAATTTGATGGAGGCATCGAATGCCATCTGACATTTAGTTCCTTTAATTTCTGTACTGATTCCTTGCTCGTGGGGTGGTTGAGAAATTCCTGTTACAGTTAATTCTCTGTAAGTTCATAAATAGGCGTCCTTGCTTTATGGGCTTTGCTAACATGAGTCTGCTCCAAGAGGTGGCTTCACTCATAGGATGTAAACAAGTCCAGGTCTTAGAGACTGCAAGGCTCAAGGCAGGTCCCTGATAGCTAACTTTGTCAAGGCTACGAATTCTACCCTGAATGCCTTTCGGAAAACAGCCTCCAAGGGAATGCCTATTATCACAGAGCGTGTTTTCTTTAAAGCATTGTGGACCTCAGAGAAGGACAACATGTTAGTGAGCAATCAATTAAATAATGATGGGGCAAGGCAGAGAGTGTTTAGGGACCTCAAAGAATCTTCGGCATGGAAGGAATCCTGATAAACTTGCTGCCAAGTGGTTGTCAGTTCCCATGCTTGAATGTCTGGTAATAAAACTTTCATAAACCCAGGGTGGTCCATCCCATCCTTGGGAAGTTCTTTTAGAGAGTGTCTCCACATTTTACGTTATGTTCACTTTGGCTCTCTGCACTTTTCCTGCATAGGAAGCATCTGTGACTGCACAATCAGAATAGCATTTCTGAGCACTTCCCCACCCTTATTAGCTCTGCTCTCCATTTCAGTGCCTTGTGCCAGGAAATCATGTTCCTTTTCCTCTAAACATGGCAATTATCTTTCTGCTCTGTAGAATGTAGTTTCAGTCAGGCACACATTTCCCTGACTGGTTATCACATATTTTAAGATAGTCCTTCTGTAGCACCTTTATCATCATTAACTTTGCCCACCAGATCCTCCTCCTTGTTAAAAATCAAGTTCGGAGTGGTTTATCTGGATGCTTAAGCATTTTCTATTCTGTTTTAGTTACACTGAGAGCCCTCTTGCAATCCCCAGAGATTTGGATGTACCTTCATCCCTTTTCCTTGTATCCCTTTTCCTTGTATCCCTTTTCCTAGCCATTTTGTGATCTGCATTTTCAAGGCATCATCAATTTTCTGTGTCTGGCCAGGCAGGCTATCACATGCCCACATAACGAGAACCCATCTATGCATCTCTCCTATGTTCATCCATAGTTTCTCCACTACAGAAGAAGACAGGAGAGGCTGGGCCATGAGGATTTAAATCAGGTAGATGAGTATTCACATCATTAGTGTTCTGTAGGCTTTGGGGAAAATTACTTAATATATTCCAACTATCTTTCATTGTCTTTGGCATATACATTGTTGGGGAGTTCCTGTCGTGCCTGAATTCTTCTTTCAATATCACTCCTTCTGTCCTACATTGTAAATTGATTCATGAGTTCCATATGGAATTTTTCTCTTTCCCTTCCTGACTGGGTTGGCCAGACACAATCCTGCATACGTATAGACCTCTCAACCCATTCTTCCTATATCCTTCATGGCAAAGACTCATCAATCCTACTTCTGGTGTATAAATTTCATCTCCTGTTTGTATTCCATTAGAAGCACAGTGAGGGTGAGGACCTGGAATGTCTTGTTCACTTCTGTAGTTCCAGGACCTGACACAGCACTTAACACAAAGTAAATACTAAGTAACTCTTGTTTGTTGAAATAAATATCTAGATGTAACTCCATGGCAATGTGTGAAAGTACCAAGCAATTTGTTTTCATGTTCAAGGCTTCGTAGGCCATGTTCTCTCCCCAGCCTGGTGGGGAGAGAGTATAGGCACACAGTGAGTTTGGCACGTTAACCTTAAAAATAAAACTGTCAGAGGAAGTTCAGTCGGTTAAGCTTCTGACTTTTGGTTGTGGCTCAGGTCATGATCTCCCTGGTTGTGAGTTCGAGCCCTGCGTTGGGGTCCATGCTAGCAACGTGGGGCCTTCTTGGGATTCTCTATCTCCTCTTTCTTCCCCTCCCCAACTTGCGCTGTCTCTGTCTGTCTCAAAATACATAAATAAACTTAAAAAAATACTGTCAGTTATCTTACCAGCAAAAATGAGTCTATTCAGATATAGCAGAATTGTAATTTGGGACAAGTAAGCTAGGGCAAAACCATAGCCAAGTCCTGAGAAGAAAGAGGGAAGTTGGGAGGGCTGTTGTAAACAAAAAGGCAAACATTAGAGCAAACTGGGAGCTTTAAGTACAGTGGCTTTTCATTGGCTGAACTGTGATGGTCTCTCATTGGCTGGACTGTTGCTGTGGGAGGTAGGAAAACCTTTCTTCCTCCTGCTGGGGTAGTAAAGTAGCTAAAGTATGGATTTGCAAGGTACTTGCAAGATATGTCTCTTCCCTTATGATGAAAAGTGGTAGAACTCCCCTCTATGGCCTCCTGACTTGATTTTACTTTACTTTACTTTACTTTATTTTACTTTACTTTACTCTACTTTACTTTACCTTACCTTACCTAACCTTACTTAATTATAATTCCAGCATAGTTAACATACAGCGTTATATTAATTTGAAGCATACAATATAGCAATTCAACAATTCCAAACATCACCTATTGTTCATCAGGACAAGTGCACTCCTTAAGCCCCATCACCTAGTTCACCTATTCCCCCACCTCAGGTAACCATCAATTTGTTCTCTACAGTTGAGTCTATTTCTTGGTTTGTGTCTTTCTTTTTTTTCCTTTGCTCATTGTTTGTTTCTTAAATTCCATATATGAATGAAATCATATGAATTTGTCTTTCTCTGACTGCCTTATTTCACTTAGCATTATATTCTCTCGCTCCATCCATGTTGTTGCAAATGGCAACATTTCATTCTTTTTTATGGCTGAATTATATTCCATTATATGTACATACCACATCTTCTTTATCCATTCATCTGTCAATGGACACTTGGGCGGCTTCCATATCTTGGCTATTGTAAATAATACTGCTATAAACAAAAGCATGCATGTATCCCTTTGAATTAGTATTTTGGGGGTAAATACCCAGTAGTGCAACTATTGGATCATGAGGTAGTTCTATTTTTAACTTTTTGAGGAAATTCCATAGTGTTTTTCACAGTGGCTGGACCAATTTGCATTCCCACCAACAGTGCAGGAGGATTCCTTTTTCTCCACATCCTTAACAACGTCAGTTGTTTCTTGTGTTGTTGATTTTAGCCATTCTGACAGGTGTGAGGTGAAATCTCACTGTGGTTTTGGTTTGCATTTTCCTGATGATGAGTGACGTTGAGCATCTTTTCATGTGCTCTTGACTTCATTTTATTTTTTTTTAAGTTTATTTATTTATTTTGAGAGAGACAGAGACAGTGTGAGTGGGGAAGGGGCAGAAAGTGAGGGAGAGAGAGAGAATTCTAGGCAGGCTCCGCACTCTCAGTGCAAAGCCCAACACAGGGCTCGAACTCATGAAACCGTGAGATCATGACCTGAGCCAAAACCATGAGTTGGACGCTTAACCAACTGAGCCACCTAGGCACCCCATTGTTGACTTCATTTTAAACAAGGTTTCCTTATATTGATTTTCACAGGTACAAACAGCCCAGTGTTTGAGGCCAGGTAAACCACTGGCAAGTGGTGCCTCTTTGAGCAAGTTAGTTCATCTCTCAGCCTCTGTTTCCTCATCTATAAAGTGAGGATAATTAAAACTTGCTGGGTTATGAACTAGAAATGATGAGAAATATCAAGTCTAATATTTGTAGTCATTCAGTGAATGACAACCCCTCAGCTCATCCCTCCCCTAAAGTCATGCATCAGGGAAACCAACCCTTAGCAAGTTGGATAACCTGGCAGCCTCTTCCAAGAATCCCTTTGCAGTGGTAGGTCTCCCAAGACCTAACCAGAAGGAGATGGTTCTGGCCACAACTATTCTTTTCCTCCCAGAGCCAATATTAGGTCTTCTTCCAGTAAATATCTGGCTGTCTCTTCATTGTTCAGTTCTTTTTCAGAAAGTCTGGCTTCTACTCTGGAGAACTACACCCATCATGGATGATGGCTTCCTTTTTTCTTCAGCAAATCCTGCTTTCTGCTAACACTCTGATATTGAACCTCTTCAGCTTCATCTCTGCCTCACCAAATCCAGAAACAGGTTGGATCAGAGGGTTATACACCCATTGCTCAGTTACTTCAATTCCTAGGATTCTACAGATGTATAACCTCCTTAGAATGCTTTGATCAGGAAGTTAAATTGATGTAGAGTTTGGAGGCACTGAAAATGTACCTTGAGTGCTTTGCAGAGTTTTTTTTAGTCTAAAGTAGCATAACTAGTTACCCCCAAACTTAATGGTACAAACAACTGCTTATTGTCTTCATAAATTGTGCAGATCAGAAATTCAGACTGTGATGCTTCGTGATGTCTGGGGCCTCAGCTAGAAGATTCAGGGGCACCCGGTTGGCTCAGTGAGTTAAGCATTTGACTCTTGATGTCGGCTCATGTCATGGTCTCACAGTTGTGACATTGAGCCCTGCATCAGGTTCTGGGCTGACAGCAGGGAGCCTGCTTGGGATTTTGTCTCTCACTCTGTCTCTCTCTCTCTTCCTCTCTCTCTCTCAAAAAAACCCCCACATTTTTTCTTTTAAAAGAATACTCAAAGTCTGGGGGCTAGAATCATCTGAAAGCTTGCTCATTCATCTGTGTGGCAGTTTGTGCTGGCTGTCAGCTGGGGGAGGAGGGAGCTGAGTTTTTCCTCCATGTGTTCTCTTTCCTTATAGCATGGTAGCTGGCTCCCCCCAGGGCGAGCTTCCTCAAAGAGGCAGACAGCCAGGACAAAATGACATCCTTCTAACGATTTAGCCAGGAAGTTACATACCATCCCTCTTCTTTCCTCTCTTTATCAGAACAATCACAACCCTTGCTGAGATTCACAGGGAGAATCTGATAAGTCTCTGGAGAGTCAGGGGGACTGTAGCTACTGTTGTGGTTGATTTAGGAAAATACAAACTGTGACACCAGTGAATGAGACCAAGCAAGACAGCCATTTCCATGACATAGAAGAAAAAAACATTTTTAGGTGAGCGTCCTTCTTAATGTCCTAGGAATAGTGCTGGGAACTAAATACCGAATACTAAAAATACTTGGTGGAGATGAATTGGCCAGTGGCAGACCAGAACTCTGAGATAACGAAAGGCTCACTTCATTTACCCTAGTCCTTAAAACCAACTACTATTGTTCCTAGGTTTGTGGGAAGGGGAGTTGGAAACTGCTGTTTTAGGAAGATAAATGACCTGCATGTAGAAGATGTTTTATTTCTATCAGGAGACAAGAAACTAAAATTGTACACCTTCCCAAACCTCAGTCACCACAGTTATTTCTACTTGCAGTAAAATCTAAATAAAATGTCCTGAGTCAGGAGTCAGACCATCTAGCTATGAGACCTAATTCTGTCAATTACTAGCTGTATGACATAAGGCAAGTGACTTCCCACTTGTACCATGGAAATGATGGTTCTTGCTTTGCCCAGCTTTGTGGGGTTACTGTGAGATTAGAAGCAATAATATGAAATGCGATACACATGCAGGGACCTTTAAAGGAATAGCCATATAAAACAAAATCCCAGTGTATGGTCTACAACAGTAAAGACTTTAGGACGATGATTTTATGTGATCATGAAAGAGAGGAGCTGGGCACAGGAATAATGAGTGTCTTGATGTAACAGGGTTGATACCGATCATTTGTAAAGATTGATCAGTTGCAGAAACTTAAGAGAACAGTTCAAAGAATTTGCTTTTTATGATTCTTACAGGAAAAGGGAATGAGCCATTTTCCAAGGCTGAGATCATGATTTTACATCAAGGATACGTGAAGCAGACCAGCAGCTGGCAGACGCATCCACAGGAAATACCGAAGGAAAAAATCAAAACGAAGCAGGCTGCATTCCACTAAGAAGGCTCACGATTTAACAAGATTATTAATAGAATGTTTGGTTGTCAACAAAGCTGAGGGAGTGAGTTTATTGGCAAGTTTGATTGACAGGTCCATCATTTAGTAGAAAAAGCCACTTGGTTTCCCTAAATGGCTGGTACAAATTAGTGTTACCTACATCCACACCTCCACCCCCTCCACAACGTGCAAGAGATTCTGTGGATTCACATCCTTTCTACTTCTTGGGATTGATGTAGATTATTTTAAATTGTTTTCCAATATAGTGGTGTAAGTTGGAAATCTTGTTGAGGTTTTGATTTGTATTTTTTAAAAAAAAATTTTAATGTTTTTATTTATTTTTGAGACAGAGAGAGACAGAGCATGAGCATGGGAGGGGCAGAGAGAGGGGGAGACACAGAATCTGAAGCAGACTCCAGGCTCTGAGCTGTCAGCAGAGAGCCGACGCGGGGCTCAAACCCACAGACTGTGAGATCATGACCTGAGATGAAGTCGGATGTTTAACCGACTGAACCACCCAGGCGCCCCTTGATTTGTATTTCTTGATCACTTACACTTT
Source organism: Prionailurus viverrinus (assembly GCF_022837055.1). NCBI lineage: Eukaryota > Metazoa > Chordata > Mammalia > Carnivora > Felidae > Prionailurus > Prionailurus viverrinus. The sequence goes on from NW_025927605.1 coordinate 3,508,394, forward strand.
TGATTTTTTTTTATGTTTATTGACTATTTGCATTTTCTCTAATATAAAATTCCTGTCTACTTCTTTTACCCAATTTTATTAAAAAAATTTTATTACCCAATTTTCTATGAGGTTGTTTATGTGTACCAGTTTGTGGGAGTTATTTACAGGTTCTTGAGACTGATCCTTTGTCCCTTGTATGTATTGTGAATATTTTCTCCCAGTCAATACCCTGAGGGACAAAAGAACTGAGCTCATTCAGCCCCAGAGTCATGAGAAATAGTAAACAATTGTTGTTCCTCAGTAGTAGTTTGTAACATGGCAACAGATAATTAAAATAATTTTATTTTGTTGCCATTTGCAGCAACGTGGATGGAACTGGAGGGTATTTTGCTAACTGAAATAAGCCAGGCAGATAAAGACAGATACCATATGTTTTCACTCATATGTAGATCTTGAGAAACTTAACAGAAGACCATGGGGGAGGGGAAGGGGGGGGAAATAAAGTTACAGAGAGGGAGGGAAGCAAACCATCAGAGACTCTTAAGGACTGAGAACAAACTAAGGGTAGATGGGGGGTCGAGGAGAGGGGAAAATGGGTGATGGGCAGGGAGGAGGGTACTTACTGGGTGTTGTATGGAAACCAATTTGACAATGAATTATATCCAAAAAATAAAAATCCGTTCTATCTATATTTTATGCCAAAATTTTCCTTACATACCATTTTTATTTTTTTGTTTTGTTTTTTTTGTTGTTGTTGTTCGTTTTTTAGCAGATCAATCTTCCCACAGTTTTATCTATTTTGTTCACCTTTTAAAGACCAAACTTTTGGGGCACCTGTGGCTCAGTTGGTTAAGCGTCCAACAAGAGCTCTGAGATGATTTTGGCTTAGGCCATGATCTCACGATCCGTGAGTTCGAGCCCTGTGTCCAGCTCTGCACTGTCAGTCCTTGGGATTCTCTCTCTCTCCCTCTCTTTCTGTCCTTCCCCTCACCACCCTCTAAATAAATAAATAAACTAAAAAAAAAAACTTAAAAAAAAAGACCAAACTTTCAGCTTTGTTGGACTTCATTATTTTTGTTTTCTTTTCTGTTTTATTAATTTCCACTCTTTTTTTTTTAAGTATTTAATTTCTTCTATGTAGTTTGGGGACAATTCTATTGCTTTCCTTTAGCTTCTTAAGATAGGCCATTTAACTCTAATTTTAAGGTTTCCTCTCCTCTAATATAAAGATTTAAACATACAAATTAGAATCAAAACACTGCTTTTATTGCATCCCATGAGTTTTGATGTCATGTTTTATTATTATCCAATTTTATACATTTAGACAATTCTTCTTCTTATAGAAGAATAATCCACTCTTGAGTTTTTACCATTTATCCACTCTCTGTCCCCATCTTACCTCTGTCTGAAACAAGTAAGAAGGGTTGCTACTGGCATCTAGTGGGTAGAGTCCAGCATGCGGCTAAACATGCTTCAGAGCTCAAAGCAGTACCTCCACTCTGCCAACAAATAATTATCTGGCCCAAAATGTCAATAGTGCCAAGGTTTAGGAACACTAATTGAGACGAACATATAAAAGTAATTAACAAATATTGTTACCTTGATTTATCTCTGTCCCCTGTTATGAATCAGGCATCTCTTCAGAGAATACCAGATAAAACTCAAGCATGGTGCTTTGTAGAGATTGTGGATGGCTCAAAGGTAAAATTTCCATGGTGTGGTTAGCTCAATTCCCAGTGCTGTGTCCATGTTCTGGATATGAGAAAAAATGGAATGGAAGTTTAGAGGTCCATGAAATATGGCTGAGGCTATGGTTTTACCTGATCTCTTTTCTATGTTCCACACTACATGTGGCCAGATGAAAAAGACCATGCCAGAATGCCATTCCCTGACATCAAACAACAGGGATCTGTACATAGGCCTTAGGCTTCAGTATGCTGGCACACTGCCAGCAATATAATGGATGCTTAAACATGTCGGATGGCTCTTAAAACCTGCCTACTGTCCTTACATGTACAAGTGGTCATTGAGCTTTGGGGAATAGGTGGGAAAATACATTTGTGAACAGAAAAATCATTTGCACACAGAAAGGTTTATTTTCAGTAATATACATGCCATACAAGACAAATGTCTTTCCAATGCACAGACCACTGTTTTTCTTGTACATTGCAAATGTAAGACCCTGTAGCTAGAATTAGAGGCTATAGCCCTTGACCAAATCCTGTCCATAACTAGCCAAGTGGCCATTATTCATCTGTAAAAGGGAGGTGATCTTTCTAGTTCTGCCAGTTTAGAGGTCATTGTCAGGCTTAGCATAGAAAATACTTGTGAAATGAACTATTAATGCTTGGCATTAAAATAAATGGGTTACAAAAAGCAAAATCATAATATAGGCTGGAAGATAGCAAAGACTTTATTAGAAAGGAACCAGAAAAGCTTTCCCACATCTGGGAAGACAATGCAGAGTAATTATGAAAGGTGGAAGCAAGAAAGAAGAAGAATAAGTATATAAAAATGATTATAATGAAATAGTACACAAGAAAGAAACAAAAAAAATCATAAATTTGTGCTTTGTGATATTGAGAGGGAAAGTGGTGATCATTTTGCAAGGCTGCCACAATGACTGTAGGTCAAGGAGAAAGAATGCCTACAGCTATCAGAGATAAACAGCAAATAAAGATGAAGGCTATAAGACTGAAGTTCTTTGCAGCAACATGCATACTAGCAGAGCCTTTTAATCACGAGTATGACTAATAAAGGTGGTGGCAGCATGCTGGATGCCAATGAAGCCTGGTAGTAGACTTTGGGACAGTAATTGGAGAACTGATGATTGAGAGAACTTTGGTCTCTGTCACACAATGATTTAGTATGTGGATCAACAGTAGAAAGGCTGGCAGCAGCTGGACACACAGCAAGTGTGGAAGCAGGTGGTCCTACAGCAGGTAGTGTGGCAATGGGTTGGGCAGCAGCAGGGCTGGCAGCAGCTGGGCTGGCAACAGTTGGACCCACAGCCACGGGGCTGACAGCAGGTGGTCCTCCAGCAGGTGGTTTGACAGAAAATTGGGCTGCAGCAAGACTGGCAGCTGCTGGACCCACAGTAGCTCTACCCACTACAGGTTTGTCCACAGCTGTTGGGCCCACAGCTGGGCTGGCAGCAGGCGGTTTGACAGCAAGTTGGGTGGCAGCAAGGCTGGCAGCAGCTGGACCCACAGCCACTGGGCTAATGGCACGTGGGGTGGAAGCAAGTGATCCGGCAGCAAGGGGAGCAGCACGAGTGGGTCATGGTGTCAGGAGTGAAGAGTGGGCTTCTTCTGAGGGGTGAGTTTCTCAGATTCTGGTGCCTCTTCTTGTTCTGGGGATTTTATGCACTGGACCCCAAAGTTTGGACCAATGGGAAGGACTTTCTTTGTTGGTATTTACATGGTGTTCCATAGTCACTGGGGGCTTGTAGAAGAGGAAGTTCCACAATTTCAAGAATATTTAGAAAATAAATATTTAATGTGTTTCCTATTTGAGAATAACTCATATAAACATTTTTAGATTAAAGGAAAGTGGTCACATCAGCAGTGTCATTCTTCTTCAGTCATCATCAGATCATGTATTCAAGTTCTTGCTGGGCTGGGTAGGGTCAGAGCAGCGGTCCCTCCCCAGCTTTGTTTCTTAGGTTGCATGTAGACTGGGAGTATCCCTGGAGTAGGGGAGCAGGATGCTGATATGTTCATAGGGATGAATTAAATTCGTGCCTGAGCCCAAATCTCTTTCCCCCCAAAGCCTGATTCAAGACTCCCACAGGCATATCTGTCTCTTGTAGCACCCTACCCCACTTGTACATCCCAGTTCAACCAACGACCCTTGGGTAGAGGATGTTTGGCATCATCTCTTCCATATGGTAAGGCAGAACCAAGGCAGGTGAGTAGAAGCAGCAGCAATACACTTGGACTAAGCAAGCATCAGTCAATGTACATCCTTGTTGACCAGTACTCCTGATTTACCTAAGACTGAAGGCTTTTGCAGGATATAGGACTTTCAGGGGTATAACTGGGGCAGTATGGGCAAACCAGGGTGAGTTGGATGATTCTAGTCCTAATCTTACTAACTAGCCTAGTCAGTGACTTAATGTGGCTGACTACAACTTTATTGTGCTGAATTGTTTTTAATTTTTAACTCTTTTGTTTCCTTCCTCCCTCTCCCTGTCTCTCATTCTTCATTTCTTCCTTTTCATGCTATGTCTGTCTCTCTTTTTCTCTGTCTTTTCTTCCCTTTCCCCTCCTTTGTTCATTCACTCATTCATTCGTTTGTTCGTTCATTCATTCCTTCCTTCCGTCCTTTCTTCCTCCCTTTCAATACCTCTTGCTCTTCCTCTTCTGCTTTCTCCTCAGTCTTATTTTTCTTCTAGATACTGTGTCTGTCCACCAATCTGATGAACAAAATATTGGAGTGACTGGTGAAAACCATAGATTGTCAATGATATCTTGAATATGCTTGCCATATTTCATAGATGTAAGTGTGTTAGATCTGCATCTCTATGCCTAAGGGCTGTTTTCATGCAACAGCAGAATGTCATGCTTCCTATACATACCACATTGAGAGAAATGCTCAACAAATGATTCTGGAGAGTTGGTTTATAAAGACTCTAGCTCTCTCATTGCTATTAGGAGAATTCCAATGTGTGTATGCGTTACATCATCTCTGATATATTTTTCAGGTTTAAGGTTCACTTGCAAACTGTGACACTGGCCTTAAAGTGCTCCCTCCCTGTGTCACTTCCCCACACTCCTACCAGTGTGATCTGTCCTCCCCAGAGTAGCTTGCTAGAGAAACCAAACTATGACATTACTTTACCCTTCTCAGTCCTGATTTCCTCATCTCCACAATTGGGAACCTTAATACCTATGTTGAAAATTTCCTCAAGAATTAAAGATACTACCAATTTAATGCAATCCCAATCAAAATACCAACAGCATATTTTTCATAGAACTAGAACAAATAATTCTAATTTGTATGGAGCCACAAAAGATCCCAAATAGCCAAAGTTATTTGAAAAAGGAAAGCAAAGCTGGAGTTATCACAGTTCAAGACAAAGCCATAATAATCAAAACAGTATGGAACTGGCACAAAAATAGATACACAGACCAGTGGAATAGAATAGAAAACCCAGAAATAAACCAAGAATTATATGGTCAATTAGTCTCTGACAAAGGAGACAAAAATATGCAATGGGAAAAAGACAGTCTCTTTAACAAATGGTGTTGGGAAAACTGGATAGCTACAGGAAAAAGAATGAAACTAGACCACTTTCTTACACCATACACAAAAATAAATTCTAAATGGATTAAAGACCTAAATGTGAGACCTGAAAGCATAAAAATTCTGGAAGACAGCACAGGCAGTAATGTCTCTGATACTGATAATAGCAAATTTTTTCTAGATAGGTCTCCTGAGGCCAGGGAAATAAAGCAAAAGTAATCTATCAGGACTACATCAAAATAAAAAGTGTCTGCATAACCAAGGAAACAATCAACAAAACTAAAAGGCAACCTACGAAATGGGAGAATTTGTAACCGACATATCTGAAAAGGGTCAGTATCCAAATTATGTAAAGAATGTACACAACTCAACACCTCCAAAAAAGTAACCCAATTAAATAATGGACAGAAGACATGAACAGACATTTCTCCAAAGAAGACTTATAGATGGCCTACAGACACATGAAAAGATAATCAACGTGACTCATCATCAGGGAAATGAAATTCAAAATTATAAGATATAGCACCTCACACCTGTCACAATGGCTACAACCAACAACAGAAAAACAACAGTTGTTGGTGAGGATGTGGAGAAAGGGAACTCTCCTGTACTACTGGTAGCTCCATTGTGGAAAACAGTATGGAGTTTCCTCAGAAAGTTAAAAACAGAACTACCTTATGATCCAGTAATTGCACTACTGGGTATTTACCTCTAAAATAGAAAAACACTAATTCAAAGGGATACATGCAACCCTATGTTTGTAGCGGCATTATTTACAATAGCCAGTATATGGAAGCAGTCCAAGTGTCCACTGATAGACAAATGGATAAAGAAGATGTGGTATATATCTACAATGGAATATAATTCAGCCATAAAAATGAATGAAGTCTTACATTTGTAACGACATGGATGGAACTAGAGAGTATAATGCTAAATGAAATAAGTCAGTCAGAGAAAGACAAATACCATATGGTTTCACTCATGTGGAATTTAAAAAAGTAAATGAAAGAGCAAAGGAAAAGAGAGACAGACTCTTTAACTAGAGAGAACAAACCGATGGTTACCAGAGGAGACAGTGGTGGGGGAATGGTTGAAATAGGTGACGAGGATTAAGGAGTGCATTTGTGATGAGCATTGGGTGCTGTATGGAAACGATGAATCACTATATTGTACACCTGAAATGAATTTGACATGGTAAATCAACTATATTGGAATTAAAATAAAAAATAAAAGGAAAGATTTAAAGATAATGTACATGAAGCATTTGGTCAATACCTAGCAAGTAGTAGGACCATGGGTCATGTCAGTTCTTCATCCTGTCACACAGATACCCAGCTCTTAAGAATCAGAAGTAGGCAAGTTTAGTCTTGGCAGTCTCTCCAGAGCATCCCAGATACGTAGGCATCAATGTTGGCAAGTGCCCTGGACATGAGCCTTCACAGCTCATCAGAGGTCCTTCCACTGATCCCAGAATGTGACCCAAGGCTTAATTCTCCTTCTCCTCTCAGAGCCTGAATCAAGCCTCACACCTCTGAGTGCTGAGGCAGCACCATTAGTTCAGGACCAGAAGCGCCAGCCTTCTGTCTATCACAACTCCTATGAATGTCCACCTTGTTTTCTCTTTTTCTTCCTCACATTCTTCTCACCACCCTGGAACAGGCATCTTTATTTCCCTCAAATGCTTCATAGTTCCTTCACAAAATAATGGATAGTGTTTGTTCTATAGATGGTTCAGAGCTCATGGATTACTTGAAGTCATACATGCCCATTGCACAGACTCTCAGTCCCTGACATTGTCCTTCCTTAATTGTCTTGGTAACATTTTGATCACAATAACAAATTGCCTTACAGTTGGGGAGCATAATATGTTTGGCATAAAATTGTCTGATACCTTTTAACTCTGCCATTAGGTCCTGAGGACTAGGAGGCCAAACAAGAATGTGATTTCCACAACCCAAACACAAGTGTGTTCAGCCACGTCTGTGGCTCATGAGGACACCGCATGCTCACCTGTATCTGATGCAGAGGAGTGCTGAGGGGCTGGATGGAGCCCAAGGCAGCAAAAAGATCCAAGATCTCTAAAGGGAAGGTCCCACTGCCCCCACATGACGCTGCTGATGGCTGAAGTGTAGGATACTAATGTCTACAACTTTGTCCCAGATGTCACCTGCATATACTGGAGAATATTACTTCTGTGGTCAAAGAAGACACTCAGATGAACATCTTGCTGGTGCTCAGTCCCAGGATGTTTTCTAACTTGTCTGGAGAGATGAATGTAAGTGCCCTTCATCAAGGCAGGAGACACAGTCTGGGATCTGAGTCTGTCCATGTCAGGTACATGACATTCCACTGTGAAATTTCCTTATCTGAAAATGGAGACAATAATTAGTGGAGGACTGTATGAGGCTCCAAATAGATACTGCATGTGATATGCAACCTGTGTATAAATCCTTACATTGAGAATGCTGTACAAGGAAACAAAGATCATATGGGATTCAGAATGGTACAGAATTTCTTAAGAAATATAGATGAGATCCTTTATATCTAGGGAGACCTTCAAAGTGATCATGCAAAGAAGAAAGCAGGATACAAGGACCGTGAGTACACTGAGAAGGAAAACATAATTTGAAGACTTACAGTAGTTGCAGACACCTATGTATGAATCCTGAGAATTTCTTTCTCTATGTTACTGATAGGGAGAGGGTGAAGATCTTGACTGTAGAGTTAAGGCAGAGATCATGACTCGGTATCAGGATGCATGAAGTTAGCATATGACTCATAAGATGATGGAAGAAGAGAATCAGGGAGAAGTGGTCCACACTTCATCAAACTGATTCATAAGCTCGTAGACAGGCAGATGAATAAGAGAAATGTTGGCGATTGCATGCTGACTTTCAACAATGATTGGCAGTGACTTTGTTTTCCAAATGGCAAACCATGTTGCATGGAGATGGTGGTTCTTGGCAAGGCAATCAGCAGCAGGAAGGATGGCAGCATCTGGACACACAGCAAGGGTGGCAGCAGGTGGTTCTACAGCAGGTGGTGTGGTAGCAAGTTGGGTGGTAGCATGACTGGCAGCAGGTGGACCCACCGCGAATTTGTCCACAGCCGCTGGACCCACAGCATGTGGTCTGGCAGCAGGAAGTCACACATGTTGGCTGGCAGCATGTGGTCCGGCAGCAGGTGGTCCTGCAGCACGTAGGCTGGCAGCAGGAGGGGAAACATGAGTGGGTCATGGTGTCAGGGGTGGAGGATGGGCAGGTCCTGTGCAGAGGTGAGGTTTTCAGATTTTGGTGCCTCCTCCTGATCTGGGGCTTTTATGTGTTGGACCACCGAAGTTTAGACCAATGGGTGGGACTTTCCTTGTTGGTGTTTACATTGTTTTCCATAGTCACTGGGGGCTTGTAGAAGAAGACATTCCATAAATGATAGGAAACTTTAGAAAATAGGTGTTTAATGTGTTTCCTATTTGAGAATAACTCATAGAAACATTTTCAGATTAAAGGAAATTTGTCACATCAGCAGCATCGCTCTTGCTTCAATGATCATCAGATCATGTATTCATTTCCAGTTTGACTGGGTAGTGACAGAGCAGTGATCCCTCCCCAGCTTTGGTCCTTAGGTTGTATGTGGATTAGGAGTATTCCTGGGGAGAGGAACATGATGCTGATATGTTCATGGGGACAAATTTAGTAGATGCGTGAGCCCAGGTCTGTTTCCCCACGAAAGCCTGATTCAAGACTCCCACAAGCATATCCGTCTCTTGTAGTAACTCAGTTCAACCAAGGACCTTTGGGTAGAGATGTCCAGTATCATCTCTTTCACATGACAAGGCATAACCAAAGCAGGTGGGTAGAAGCAGCAGCAGTACACTGGGACTAAGCAAGCATCAGTCAATGTACATCCTTGTTGACCAGTAGTGCTGATTTGCCTAGGATTGAGTGCTTTCTCAGGATGTAGGACTTTCAGGGGTGTAACTGGGGCAGTATGGACGAACCAGTGTGAGTTGGGTGATTCTAGTCCTAACCTTGTTAACCAGCCTAGTCAGTGACTTCATGTTTAGAGTACATCTTTATTGTGCTGAATTGTTTTTAATTCTTAATTCTTTCCTTCCTTCCTTCTTTCCTTCCTTCCTTCCTTCCTTCCTTCCTTCCTTCCTTCTTCTTTCTCTGCTTTGTGTCCATCTCTCTCTTATTTCCCTTTTTGTCTTCCCTTTTCTTCCCTCTTTGCTTTCTCCTTCCTTCCTTCCTTCCTTCCTTCCTTCTTCCTTCCTTCCTTTCCTTCTACCCTTTCAATTCCTCTTGCTTCTCCTCCTCTGTTTTCTCTTCAGTCTTATTTTTCTTCTAGATATTGTGTCTGCCCACCACTCTGATGAAAAAAATATTGGAGTGACTGGTGAAAACCATAGTTTCTCAATATCTTGAATATGCCCACTGTATGTCATAGATCTAAGTGTGTTGGGGACAATTTCTACCTACCAGACCTGCATCTCTATGCCTAAGGGCTGTTTTCATGCAACAGCAAAATGCCATGCTTTCTATGTGTACCACACTGAGAGAAATGCTCAACCAACGATTCTGGAGAGTTGATTTAAAAAGACTCCAGCTCCCTTGTGGCTATTAGGAGAATCCCATCATGTGTGTGTTACATCATCTATGATATATTTTTCAGGTTTAAGGTTCACTTGCAAACTGTGACACTGTCCTTAAAGTGCCCCCTCCCTGTGTCACTTCCCCACACTTCTACCAGTGTGATTTGACCTCCCCAAAGAAACTACATGCCTGGACTCTATCCTTCAGAGTAGATTCTGGGAGAAACCAAAGTCTGGCATTACTTTACCCTTCTCAGTCCTATTTCCTCATTTCCATAATGGGAACCTTAATACCTATGTTGAAAATTTCTTCATAGAAATTATTAATTTCTAATTCTCCATTCTTCTTAAAGAATTAAAGATAAAATACATGAAGGATTGGGCAATACCTGGAAAGTAGCAGGAACTAGGTTGTGTCAGTTCTTCATCTCATCACCCAATCATCTGGCTCTTAAGAAGCAGTATTAGGCTCGCATGGTCTTGGCAGTTTCTTCAGAGAATCCCAGATATGTAGTCTACAATGTTGGCATGTGTCCTGGAAATGAACCTTCACGGTTCATCAAGATTCCTCCACTGCTCCCAGGAGGTGACTCGGGGCCTAATGTTCCTAAGTCTTGAGCCCAAATCAAGCCTCACATCCCTGAGTGCTGAGGAAGCACCATTATTTCAGGACCAGATGCCAACTTTCTATTATAACTCTTATGAATGCCCACATTGTGTTATTTGTCTTCTTCCTCACATTCTTCTCACCCTCCTGGAACACACTCTTAATTCCCCTCAAATCCTTCAGAGTTGCCTCACAGAATACAGGAGGTTGTTTAGTTTCTTGGATGGTTCAGAAAATCATATGTGCTCATTGTACAGTCTCTGAGTCTTTAATTTTGTCTTAAATTTCTTTAAGAATTTTTTTAAATGTTTTTTCATTTTTGAGAGAGAGAGAGAGGCAGAAAGAGAGGGGGACAGAGGAGCTGAAGTGGGCTCTGCCCTGGCAGCAGCAAGTCCCATGCAGAGCTCAAACTCACAAACCGTGAGATCATAACCTGAGCTGAAGTCGGGCACTCAACCGAGTGAGCCATCCAGGTGACCCTTTCTTAAATTTCTTAATAGCATTTTGGTCAGGATGACAAATGGCCATAACATTAGGGGGAGTGCAATATATGCTCCATTTTTTTATTACAGGGAATTACTTATTTTCTCATTCTGGTGGTAGATGTTTAGTAGAAGGAGGTTATTCTGAATTGGATTTGCACAAAACAAAGATATTAGTTAGTTTAGATGAGACTCTATTGTGAGGACGCAATGGATGCTAACAAGATTTCATGGGGACAAATTGCACGTGTGGCTGAACATATGGAGATGGGAAAGGCTCCCTGTTTTCTTGACAGCTCCAAAATGCAGTCCTACCTGGCCTCACATGTATCTGCTGCTTGCTGAGTTGTGAGAAACTGATTTTTGAACAGATGTTATCTGCATACATGAGTGGTTATTTCCTCCATTGTTAAAGGAGAAACTCATTTGCACAGCTTACTAGTCCTCAGTACTAAATATTATTGCTACTTTTACTGACATGTAAAAGTAGTTGCCTTTGAGCAGGAAAAAAAAATATCCAGTCCTGAATCTGAGTCTGTCCATTATTGGCTATATGAAATTACACAGTGAAATATTCTCACCTAAAAATGTGGAATACAATTCATGTTAGGCTGTTGTGTAGCTCATGTTTGATGATACATATGGTACCCAATATGTATACAAGTTCTGATATCAATACAGTAAAACAAAACAATATGGGGAGAATTAGGGTATAGACTTTATTAAGAGGCATATAAGGCATGTAAAACACTTGCATTTAACGAGATGACTCAAATGATTATAAAAAAATGAAAGTAGGAGAAAGAATCATAAGTACATTGAAAATATGATTATGAAGTTTATTAATCAATTGCAGGAATCTATGAAAAAAACATGAAAACTTGTTTTCTTAAGTTACTTTGAGGGAGCAGGTGATCCTGACTTCAGAATCAAAGCCAAGGCCATAACTTAGTACCAAGAATTTCTGAAGCTGCACATGAGCCACATACATGGGAGAGAGAGACTTGGAGGAAGTCCTCTGCACAGCATCAAGCTGATTCACAAGCTTATAAACATATATGAGAAACAAAAATGTTGGCGATTGCACGCTGGCTTTCACCAAAATCTAGAAAGGAAATTTGGCCCCCAAATGGCAAGCCAGTTAACAGGAGGGTGTTATGTGCAGATGGTGTTTGGTAAGACAATCAGCAGCAGGAAGGCTGGCAGCAGCTGGACCCACAGCCGCTAGACCCACAGCAGTTTTGTGCACAGCCGCTGGACCCACAGCAGCTGGGCTGGCAGCAGGTGGTCCTGCAGCAGCTGGTCCTGCAGCAGGTGGTATGACGGCAAGTTGGGCAGCAGCAAGGCTGGCAGCAGCTCGACCCACAACAGCAAGGCTGGCAGCAGCTGGACCCACAGCATGTGGGCTGGCAGCAGGTAGTCCGGCAGCAGGTGGTCCTGCAGCATGTAGGCTGGCAGCAAGGGGAGCAGCACGAGTGGGTCATGGTGTCAGGCATGGAGTGTGGGTTCCTGTTCAGAGGTGAGTTTCTCAGATTTTGATGTTTCCTCCTGTTTTGGGATTTTTATGCACTGGTGTCTCCAAAGTTCGGACCAATGAACAGGACTTTCCGTGTTGTTTACATGTTTTTTGTTTGTTTGTTTGTTTTTGTAGTAACTGGAGAATTGTCAAGGAGGAAGTTATTCCTTTAAAGTGTTTTGAGGGTTCAATAATTTAGTCTTTGTCACTTTCTTAATTGAGAATACTACATAAGAACCTTTTTCCAGAAATGAGAAAGTCAGGAATCAACACCAGCTACATTTCTGGTCATTTGACATGATGTGGTCATGTGATAGTTTCTGCTGGCTTAGCAAAGGTCAGAACAATTGTCCTTTGCCTGCTATGTTCCTTTGGGCATAGTTAGATGGGAAGTGTCCTTTATTTCTTCTCTGATCTTTGTTATTTCCTTCTTTATTGTAACTTTGGTTTTTGTTGTTGTTGTTGTTCATTTTTAAAGTTCTTTGAGGTGTAAAATTGGTTGTTTATTTGAGATTTTTCTTGTTTCTTGATGTAGGCATTTATCACTATTAACTTCCTCTAAGAACTGCTTTTGCTGCATCGTGGAACTTTCCGTCCATTGTATTTCAGTTTTCATTTATCTCAGGGTAGTTTTTGATTTCTGTTTTGAATCCTTCTTCGACCCATTGGTTGTACACTGCATGTTGCTTAGTTTCCACGTATTTGTGAATTTTGCAGTGTTTTTTTCTAATTGATTTATACAGTTTCGACTCTTGTCATAAAATATGCTTGCTATGATTTTAATATTCTTTTTTAATAAAATTTTTAAGTTGTATTTATTGATTTTGAGAGAGCCAGAGACAGCATGAGTAAGGGAGGGGTAGAGAAGGGAAAGAGAGAATCCTAAGCAGGCTTCCCATGTCAGTGCAGGCTCCAACTCACCAACCTGTGAGATCATGATCTGAGACGAAACCAAGAGTCAGGATGCTTAACCAACTGAGCCACCCTCGTGTCCCTTATTTTAATATTCTTAAATTTATTAAGACTTGCTTTGTGGTCTAATATGTGATCTGTCCTGGATAATATTCCATGTGCACTTGAGAAGAATATGTGTTCTGTTGTTTTTGGATGGAATGTTCTATATATGTCTGTTAACTCCATCTGTTGTAACATTGTTTAAAGCCCATGTTTCTGTACTGATTTCTGTCTGGATCTTCTACCCATTGGTAAAAGTAGGGTATTAAAGATCTCTACTATTATTGTATTGTTGTATATTCCTCCCTTTAGGTATGTTAATATTCACTTTGTATTTTTAGGTGCTCCTATAATATAAACATTCTGATAGAGAAATAACATAAGCAATTCACCTGTTGGTGTTTCTCCAACAAAAACATGTAAATAAATAAATAAGTACATATATAATGAATATATAATGCAATGGTAAATGGGATAGATTCCTTGATTTCTCTTTCTGCAGATTCATAATTGGTGTATAGAAATGCAACCAATTTCTGTATGTTGATTTTATATCATGCGACTTTGCTGAATTCACGCATCAGTTCTAGCAGGTTTTTTTTGTGGAGTCTTTCGGGGTTTCCATGTAGAGTATCATGTCATCAGCAGAGAGTGAAAGTTTGACATCTTCTTTGCCAATGTGTATGCCTTTTATTTCCTTTGTTGTCTGATTGTTGTGGCTAGGACTTCCAACACTATGTTAAACGAAGGTGGTGAGACATCCCTGTTGTGTTCCTGACCTTAGGAGGAACAGTCTTTCCCCACTGAAGATATTAGTTGTGGGCCTATCACATATGGGCTTTTATGATGTTAGGGCATGTTTCTTCTATCCCTATTTTCTTGAGGGATTTTTATCAAGAAAGGATGTTTTATTTTGTCAAATGCTTTTTCTGCGTCTATTGAAAAGATCATATGGTTCTTATCCTTTCTTTTATTAATGTGGTGTATCACATTGATTGATTTGCAAATATTGAACCAGTCCTGCAGCCCAGGAATAAATCCTGCTTGATCACAGTGAATATTATTTTAATGTACTGTTGAATTCGATTTACTAGTATCTTGTTGAGAATTTTTGCATCCTGGTTCATCAGAAATATTGGCCTATAATTCTCCTTTTTAGTGGAGTCTTTGATTGGTTTTGGAATCAAGGTAATGCTTCATAATGAGTTTGGAAGCTTTATTTCCATTTCTACTTTTTGGAACAGTTTGAGAAGAATAGGTATTAACTCTGCTTTAAATGTCTGGTAGAATTCTCCTGGGAAGCCACTGGCTGAGGACTCTTATTTGTTGGGAGGGTTTTGATAACTAATTCAATTTATTTTCTGGTTATGGCCCTGTTAAAATTTTCTATTTCTTCCTGTTTGTGCTCTGGTAGGTGTTAGTTTCTAGGAATTTGTCCATTTCTTTCAGACTGTCCAGTTTGTTGGCATATAGTTTTCCATAATATTCTTTTATTATTGTTTGTACATCTGTGGTGTTGGTTGTGATCTTTCCTCTTTCATTTGTGATTTTATCTATCTGGGTCCTCTCTCTTTTCTTTTTGAGAAGTCTGGGTAGGAGTTTATCAATTTTGTTTATTATTTCAAAAAACCAGCTTTTAGTTTCATTGGAAAACTGGACAGCAAAATGCAGAAGAATGAACCTGGACCACTTTGTTACACCATACACAAAAATAAATTCAAAGTGGATGAAAGGCCTAAATGCGAGACAGAAACCATCAAAATCCTACAGGAGAAAACAGGCAACAATTTCTTTGACCTCAGCCGCAGCAACTTCTTACTTGACATGTCTCCAGAGGCAAGGGAAATAAAAGCAAAAAGGAGCTATTGGGACCTCATCAAGATAAAAACTTCTGCCCAGTGAAGAAAACAATCAACAAAACTAAAAGGCAACCAACAGAATGGGAAAAGATATTTGCAAATGACATATCAGAGAAAGGGTTAATAGCCAAAATCTATAAAGATCTTTTCAAACTGAACACCCCAGAAACAAATAATCCAGTGAAGAAATGGGCAGAAGGCATGAATAGACACTTTTCCTAGGAAGACATCCAGATGGCTAACAGACACATGAAAAGATGCTCAACATCACTCATCATCAGAGAAATACAAATCAAAACCATAATACCACCTCAAGCATGACAGAATGGTTGAAATGAACAACTCAGGAAACAACAGATGTTGGCAAGGGTGCAGAGAAAGGGGAACCCTTTTTGCACTGTTTGTGGGAATGCAAAGTGGTGCAGCCTCTCTGGAAAATTGTATAGAGTTTCCTCAAAAAATTAAAAATAGAACTATCCTACGACCCAGCGATTGCACTACTAGGTAATTATCCAAAGGATTAAAAAATGCTGATTTGAAGGGGCACATGCACCCCAGTGTTTATAGCAGCGATATCAACAATAGCCAAATTATGGAGGCACCTGTGTGGCTCAGTTGGTTAAGCATCTGACTCGATTTCAGCTCAGGTCATGATCTCATGGTTCATGAGTTCAAGCCCTGCGTTGGGCTTCACACACTGATAGTTCAGAGCCTGCTTAGGAGTCTCTCTCTCTCTCTCTCTCTCCCTCTCTCTCTCTCATATAAACTTAAAAAAAATAGCCAAATTATGAAAAGAGCCCAAATGTCCATCAATTGATGAATGGATTAGATAGATAGATAGATATAGACATAGATATAGATATAGATACATACATAGATATATACATATCTATACATATATACACATATCTATATACATATCTATACATATGTGTATATATTGTATACATATATACAATGGAATACTACTCAGCAATCAACAAATGAAATCTTGCCATTTGCAACAATGTGGATGGAACTTCACTTATGCTAAGTGAAATAAGTCAGTCAGAGAAAGACAAATATATGATTTCATTCATATGTGGAATTTAAGAAACACAACAGATGAACATAGGGGAGAGAAAGGAAAAATAATATAAAAACAGAGAGGGAAACAAACCATAAGAGACTCTTAAACACAGAGAACAAACTGAGGGTTGCTGGAGGGGAGGTGGGTGGGGGGATGGGCTGAATGGGTGATGGGTCTCAAGGAGAGGACTTGTTGGGATGAACACTGGGTGTTATATTGTAAGTTACAAATCACTGGTTCTACTCCTGAAACCAACAGTACACTGTATGTTAACTGACTTGAATTTAAATAAATAAAACTTTAAAATAATAAAAAATAACGAATATATATCATAAGACTCATACAATAGAATTAATAGAACATTTTAATATTTGTAATATTTAAAAAAATTTTTTTTCAACGTTTATTTATTTTTGGGACAGAGAGAGACAGAGCATGAACGGGGGTGGGGCAGAGAGAGAGGGAGACACAGAATCGGAAACAGGCTCCAGGCTCTGAGCCATCAGCCCAGAGCCTGACGCGGGGCTCGAACTCATGGACCGCGAGATCATGACCTGGCTGAAGTCGGATGCTTAACCGACTGCGCCACCCAGGCGCCCCAATATTTGTAATATTTTTATAGTTCCCAGCTGCAACAATATATATCACAATATATATCAATGGTATAAATATACATATATATGTACCACAATATATATCAATGGTAGATAAGCAAATACATTATATCATATTTATTCATTGGAAAATTATAAAGAAACAGAATTGAAGGAATTTCCTATATAAATCTCACATTCATAATATAAAGTAAAAGTAGCCAATTCTATATTTCCTTTATAAAAAAAATCTAAAAACATTTGAAGTGACTATTAACATATACAATGTGTGAGTCAATAGAACGATAACCTACCTTTGGGTATGATGAAGGATATAATTTGAAGGGGATGAAGTAAAATTCTATTTGCTAACCTGGTATTAGTGACATGGATGTTCATTTGGTGATATTCTATCATATTTAAAACGATTAACTTTAATGCATTATAATTTAAAAATTGAAGAACTTAAAATTTTTTTTAATGTTTATTTATTTTGAGAGAGAGAGAAAGAGTATGAGCAAGGGATGGGCAGAGAAAGAGAGAGAGGGAGAGAGAGAATCCAAAGCAGGCTCCATGCTCAGAGCAGAGCCCGACGTGGGGCTCAACTCATGACCACAAGATCACGATAGAGAGATCACAACAGAGAGATCACGACCCAAGCTGATATCAAGAGTCAGTTGTTTACCTAACTGAGCCACCCAGGCATCTCAATTGAAGTACTTTTTAAAATTAATGTTAATGTCCATGACCCATTTATCAGGACACTTGTTGGGATGAGCACTGGATGTAATATGTAAGTGACAAATCACTAAATTCTACTCCTAAAACCAGTATTACACTATATAACTAACTTGGACTTAAAGAAATAAAAAATAAATAAGATGAAAAATAAAAACATTTGCACATTTTAGAACTCACAAATACCTTAGGTGTCATCTTACCTAGACTACTCCTTCAATTAAAAGAAAGTAGGAGAAAAAAATATATAATGAGTTATATGAGGTCAATGACTATGTAAAAAATGAATTAGGATTAAGTCATGAACTTATCCTGCTTTCCCCGAACCACCCCAGTTATATCAATGAAATTCCACGTGCTGGGAAAGCCCTCAGTTCTGGGTATATCAGGACCATTTATCACTCAGGATGTTAACTGACTGATGCTTGCTTAGTCCCAGTGTACTGCTGCTGCTTCTACCCACCTGCTTTGGTTTTGCCTTCCCATATGGAAGATATTATGCCAGACATCCTGTACCCAAAGATCCTTGGATTGGGATATGTAGGTAGCAGAGGGTACTACAACAGACAGATGCTTATGGGAGTCTTTAATCAGGCTCTGTGGGGGAAACAGACTTGGGCTTAGGCATGATTCAGTTCATCTGTGTAAACATGTCAGCATCATGCCCCTCAACCCAGAGATATTCCCATTCTACGTACAACATAAGGACCAAACCTGGGGAAGAACAACTGTGCTGATCCTACCCAGCTCAGTGGGAACTTGATCACATGCTGTGATGATCACTGAAGCAAGACCAATGTTGATGATGTGAAAAACTTTCTTTCATCTGAAAATGTTTCTATGAGTTATTCTCAAATAGAAAACATATTAAACACTTATTTTGTAAAAACTCATAATATTTAGGAAACAACTTCCTTTTTTACAATTCCTCTAGTGACTATGGAAAACAATGTAAACACCAACAAGGAAAGTCCTGCCCATTGGTCTAAACTTTGGGGGTCCAGCGCATAAAAGCCCCAGAACCAGAGGAGGCACCAGAATCTGACAACCTCACCTCTGGACAGGACCTGCCCACCTTCCACCCCTGACACCATGACCCACTCGTGCTGCTCCTCTTGCTGCCAGCCTACGTGCTGCAGGACCACCTGCTGCCGGACCACCTGCTGCCAGCCCAGCTGCTGTGGGTGTAGCGGCTGTGGGTCCAGCTGCTGCCAGCCTTGCTGCTGCCCAACTTGCTGTCACACCACCTGCTGCCGGACCACCTGCTGCCAGCCCAGCTGCTGTGGGTGTAGCGGCTGTGGGTCCAGCTGCTGCCAGCCTTGCTGCTGCCCAACTTGCTGTCACACCACCTGCTGCCGGACCACCTGCTGCCAGCCCAGCTGCTGTGGGTCCAGCGGCTGTGGACACAACTGCGGTGGGTCTAGCGGCTGTGGCTCCAGCTGCTGCCAGCCTTGCTGCCGCCCAACTTGCTGTCAAACCACCTGCTGCCGGACCACCTGCTGCCAGCCCAGTTGTTGTGGGTCCAGCGGCTGTGGGTCCAGCGGCTGTGGACAAAACTGCTGTGGGTCCCACTGCTGCCAGCCAGTTTGCTGTACCCCTGTGTACTGCACGAGAACCTGCTACCACCCCACCTGCTGCTGCCTGCCTGGGTGCCTAGCCCAGGACTGTGGATCCAGCCGCTGCTAGCCTGACTACTGCCCAATATGCTGTCAGTCCACTTGCTGTAGGACCACATGCTGCTGCCTTTGCTGTGTCCAGCTGCTCCAAGCCTTCTTTGTTATTCATCTGCCTATTTAAGAGCTTGTGAATCAGATTGATGAAGTATGGACCACTTTTTTAAAATTATATTCTTCCTTATGTCCTGTGAATCACATGCCCTGTATCCTGCTTCATGTATCCTGCTATGGAGCCATGTCTCTGCTTTGACCCCAGGTCTTTGACTCATGTCTTCATCCTGTCCCTCTAAGTATCTAGATAAAGAAACAATTCCTTATGACTCATACATGGGTGTCACCAAATAATGAAAGACTTCATATCATTTTTATATTTCAGTCCTCCTATGATGCTTTCTACCTGTCATGATCACTTTGAATATCTCCCTAGATGCAGAGAGTCTTACTTATATTTCTTAATAAATCCTGTTCTATTCTGAACCTCATTTTGTCTCTCTCTTTTTTTTTTGTCTAGTGCTCCCAATGTGAGAATTTATACACAAGTTGCCTATCAAATGTAATGTCCATTTGGAGCCTCATATAGTCTTCCACAAATTATTATCTCCACTTTTGGATAAGGAAAGTTCACAGCAGAATGTCATAGCTGACATGGACAGACTCAGATCCCAGACTACATCTCCTACCCTTTCTGAAGTGCACTTACATTCATATCTCCAGTCGTGTTAGAAAACACCCTGGGTGGAGAAGCCAAGATGGCGGAACATCATGGAAGTTTTTTGTGTGTCTCGCATCCATGAAATACAGCCAGACCAACACTAAACCATCCTGCACACCTAGAAAACTGATCTGAGGATTAACACAACAATATGCACAACCTGAACCACAGAACTCAGCAGGTACACAGTGTGGAGAGGTGAACCTGGGGAGAGAGAAGCCTTGGAGGGCAGGGAGCGGCTTTTGCATGTGGAGAGAGGATGGAGACAGCAGGGGGTGTGTGGATACGGGAAAAGCACCCCTCCCCAAAAGCAGCTGGAGAGAAAGCGGAAAAGTGGAAACAGCCGCAAGGACTGAACTAAACAGGGAGAAAGGAGAAAGAAGAGGGTTTAAATTCCATTAAGACTGTAAACAGGGGAGTGCAGAGTCTGAAACTCCGCAGCTCAATACCTGGAGGTGCTCTGGTGGGAAGGGTGAATCCTCAGGAGCAGAGTGGGGTCTGGGACGTTCTTGAGCCACATGGGGAGAAGCGGTTCCACTGCTGGAAGGACATTTGGTAGAGGCTGTGAGGCCACCTGGCCCCAGCAGACCCCAGAGAACAGCCACATTCGCTGGTGCTGGAACGATGTCATTGGGGGTGAAGCCTGGTGCCAGATGTGTGTTGTGATTTGCCATAATCCCTGAGGTGGTGCTGCTACACTGTCTCATGAACTTTTTCTGGGGTGGGCTGGCACCTGGCCCCAGTCTCTGGGCATTGACAGCAGCACAGTCCTGCAAGCGTCCCTGGGTGCAGCTGGCACCCAGCCATTGCTCAGTGAGATCCTCCGCAGAGGGTCAAAGCCACAGTCCCTTAGAAGTGGGGGGCCAGGGAAGGCAGCCGCATCTGAGACAAAACTCAGGAGGGAGGTGCTGCCTGGGGCTCAGTCATAGACAGTGTGGAAGCAGAGAGTGGACGGAAGCCAAAGACGAAGGACAGGTGCGCGATTGCTGATTGGGGAGAACAGAGTTCCCATACTAGAGGCTGGGTAGTTGGGTAACACCATTTTCACTGCTCCCGCCCTTGCGCATACGTACCTACAAGCACCACAATCCACCCCAGTAGGCTAGCAGCGCCATCTAGTGGAGAACGGAGCCATTACACTAAGCTCCGCCCAACTGGGCCAACCTCGCTCTCCAAGAACACAAGTCTCACTGCCTGCTAAGTTCATGGACTATGAAGTACTTCATAATTTGACTTCTAGGGAAAAATGAAGTAATTTCAGTCATATTTCAGTCTGTTAGCTGGTCCACCTATTCAACTTTCTTTCTTTCTTTTTTTTTTCTCTTTTTCATTTCTTTTATTTTTCTTAAATACAGAAAGGGAAAAAATTCATTTTTATTTTCAATTTTTATTAAACATATTTTTCTTTAATTTTTTCTACTATAGTTTTTACTTTTGTGTAAAGTTTTTCAAAATATATTTTATTTCCATAACTTCATTTTAGTCTACCTCAGTGTATTCATTTTTTCAAATTTTCAAACTATTTTTTTTCTCCTTTTTTTTCCTTTAATTTATCAAGCCACTTGCAATACCCAGACCAAAACACACCTAGGATCTACCATCATTTATTTGATTTGTGTTTCTGTGTGTTTAATTTTAATATTTTTTTCCATTTTCATTTTCATTTTTTCTACCTCATTAATTGCTTTTCTCCCTTCAAAATGATGAAATGAAGGAATTCACCCCAAAAGAAACAGCCAGAAAAAACGACAGCCAGGGACTTAACCAACACAGATACAAGCAAGATGTCTGAACCAGAATTTAGAATCATGATAATAAGAATACTAGCTGGAGTCAAAAATAGATTAGAATCCCTTTCTGCAGAGATAAAAGAAGTAAAAGCTAGTCAGGATGAAGTAAAAAATGCTACAACTGAGCTGCAATCTCGAATGGATGCTGCAGCGGCAAGGATGGATGAGGCAGAGCAGAGAATCAGCGATATAGAGAATAATGAAGCAGAAAAAAAAGAGGGAGATTAAGGCAAAAGAGAATGATTTAAGAATTAGAGAAATCAGTGACTCATTAAAAAGGAACAACATCAGAATCACAGGGATCCCAGAAGAGGAAGAGAAAGAAATAGGGGTAGTAGGGTTATGTGAGCAAATCATAGCAGAAAACTTTCCTAACCTGGAGAAAGACACAGACATCAAAATCCAGGAAGCACAGAAGACTCCCATTAGATTCAATAAAAACCGACCACCAACAAGGCATATCATAGTCAAATTCACAAAATACTCAGGCAAGGAGAGAATCATGAAAGCAGCAAGGTAAAAAAAGTCCTAAACCTACAAGGGAAGACAGATCAGGTTTGCAGCAGACCTGTCCACAGAAACTTGGCAAGCTAGAAAGGAGTGGCAGGATATATTCAATGTGCTGAATCAGAAAAATATGCAGCCAAGAATTCTTTATCCAGCAAGGCTATCATTCAAAATAGAAGGAGAGATAAAAAGTTTCCCAGACAAACAAAAATTAAAGGAGTTTGTGACCACTAACCCAGCCCTGCAAGAAATTTTAAGGGGGACTCTCTTAGGGGAGAAAAGATGAATAAACAAACAAACAAATAAATACCAAAGGCAACAAAGATTAGAAAGGACCAGAGACCACCACCAGAAACCCTAACTCTACAAGCAACATAATGGCAATGAATTAACATCTTTCAGTACTCACTCTAAAAGTCAATGGACTCAATGCTCCAATCAAAAGACATAGGGTAACAGAACGGATAAGAAAACAAGACCCGCCTATATGCTGTTTACAAGAGACCCACTTTAGACCTAAAGACACCTTTAGATTGAAAGTAAGGGGATGGAGAACCATCTATCACGCAAAAGAAAGCCAGAGTAGCCATACTTATATCAGGCAATCTAGACTTTAAAATAAAGACTGTATCAAGAGATGCAGAAGGGCATTATATCATAATCAAGGGGTCTATCCACCAAGAAGACCTAACATTGGAAACATTTATGCGCCAAATGTGAAAGCACCCAAATATATAAATCAATTAATCACAAACATAAGGAAACTCATTGACAGTAATGCCATAACAGTAGGAGACTTCAAAACCCCACTCACAACAATGGACACATCATCTAATCAGAAAATCAACAAGGAAACAATGGCTTTGAATGACACACTGGACCAGATGGACTTAACAGATATATTCAGAACATTTCATCCTAAAGCAGTGGAATATACATTCTTCTCCAGTGCACATGGAATGTTCTCCAGAATAGACCACATACTGGGACATAAATCATCCCTCAGCAAGCACAAAAAGATCGAGATCATACCGTGCATATTTTCAGACCACAACACTATGAAACTCGAAATCAACCACAAGAAAAGATTTGGAAAGGTAACAAATACTTGGAGACTAAAGAACATCCTACTAAAGAATGAATGGGCTAACCAAGAAGTTAAAGGGGAAATTAAAAAGTATATGGAATCCAATGAAAATGATAACACCACAACGCAAAACCTCTGGGATGCAGCAAAGATGGTCATAAGAGGAAAGTATATAGCAATCCAGGCCTTCCTAAAGAAGGAAGAAAGGTCTCAGATACACAACCTAACCTTACACCTTAAAGTGCTGAAAAAAGAACAGCAAATAAAACTCAAAACCAGAAGAAGACAGGAAATAATAAAGATTAGAGCACAAATTAATGCTATAGCAATCAAAAAGCAGTAGAAGAGATCAATGAAACCAGAAGCTGGTTCTTTGAAAGAATTAACAAAATTGATAAACCCCTAGCCAGTTTGATCAAAAAGAAAAAAGAAAGGACCCAAATAAATAAAATCATGAATTAAAGAGGAGAGATCACAACCAACAAAGCAGAAATAAAAACATTAATAAGAGAATACTATGAGCAATTATATGCCAATAAAATGGGCAATCTGGAAGAAATGGACAAATTACTAGAAACATATACACTACCAAAACTGAAACAGGAAGAAACAAAATTTGAACAGACCCATAACCAGTAAAGAAATTGAATTAATAATCAAAATCTCCCAAAAAACAAGAGTCCAGGGCCAGATGGCTTTCCAGGGGAATTCTACCAAACATTTAAGGAAGAGTTAACACTTATTCTCTTGAAGCTGTTCCAAAAAATAGAAATGAAAGGAAAACTTTCATACCCTTTCTATGAAACCAGCATTACCTTGATTCCAAAACCAACCCAACAAAAAAGGAGAACTATAGACCAATTTACCTAATGAACATGGATGTAAAAATCCTCAACAAGATATTAGCCAACTGGATCCAACAATACTTAAAAAAATTATTCACCACGACCAAGTGGGATTTATACCTGGGATGCAGGGCTGGTTCAATATCTGTAAAATAATTAATGTGATTCATCATATCAAAGTTCATCATAAAAGAAAGTTCAAGAACCATATGATCCTCTCAATAGATGCAGAGAAAGCATTTGACACAATACAGCATCCTTTCTTGATAAAAACCCTCAAGAAAGTAGGGGCAGAAGGATCATACCTCGAGGTCATAAAAGCCATATATGAATGACCCAACACTAATATCATCCTCAATGGGGAAAATCTGAGAGCTTTCCCCCTAAGGTCAGGAACACGACAGGGATGTCCACTCTCACCACTGTTATTCAACATAGTATTGGAAGTCTTAGCCTCAGCAATCAGACAACACAAAGGAATAAAAGGCATCCAAATCGGCCAGGAGGGAGCCAAACTTTCACTCTTTGCAGATGACATGATACTCTATATGGAAAACCCAAAAGATTCCACCAAAAAATTGCTAGAACTGATTCATGAATTCAGCAAAGTTGCAGGATATAAAATCAATGCACAGAAATTGGTTGCATTCCTATACACCAACAATGAAGCAACAGAAAGAGAAGTCAAGGAATCAATCCCATTTAAAATTGCCCCCAAAACCATAAAATACCTAGGAATAAATCTAACCAAAGACGTGAAAAATCTATACAATGGAAACTATATAAAGGTTATGAAAGAAATTGAAGAAGACACAAAAAAATGGAAAAAGATTCCATGCTCCTGGGTAAGAAGAACAAATATTGTTAAAATGTCAATACTACCCAAAGCAATCTACATATTCAATGCAATCCCTATCAAAATAACACCAGCATTCTTCACAGAGCTAGAACAAGTAATCCTCAAATTTGTTTGGAACCAGAAAAGACTCTGAAAAGTCAAAGCAATCTTGAAAAAGAAAACCAAAGCAGGGGGCATCACAATCCCAGACTTCAAGCTATACTACAAAGCTGTAATCATCAAAACAGTATGGTACTGGCACAAGAACAGACATTCAGATCAATAGAACAGAATGGAGAATCCAGAAATGGAGCCACAAACGTATAGCCAACTAATCTTTGACAAAGCAGGAAAGACTATCCAGTGGAATAAAGACAGTCTCTTCAGCAAGTGGTGCTGGGAAAACTGGATAGCAACATGCAGAAAAAATGAACCTGGACCACTTTCTTACATCGTACACACAAAAAAACTCAAAATGGATGAAAGACCTAAATGTAAGACAGGAAGCCATCAAAATCCTTGAGGATAAAACAGGCAAAAACCTCTTTGATCTTGCCCACAGCAACTTCTTACTCAACACGTCTCTGGAAGCAAGGGAAACAAAAGCAAAAATGAACTACTGGGACCTCATCAAAATAAGCTTCTGCACAGCAAAGGAAACAATCAGCAAAACTAAAAGGCAACCCATGGAATGGGAGAAGATATTTGCAAATGACATATCAGATAAAGGGTTAGTATCCAAAATCTCTAAAGAACTTATCAAACTCAACACCCCCAAAACAAATAATCCAGTGAAGAAATGGGCAAAAGACATGAATAGACACTTCCCCAAAGAAGACACTCAGATGGCCAACCGACACATGAAAAAATGCTCAACATCACTCACCATCAGGGAAATACAAATCAAAACCACCATGAGATACCACCTTACACCTGTCAGAACGGTTAACATTAACAACTCAGGCAACAACAGATGTTGGTGAGGATGCAGAGAAAGAGGTACCCTTTTGCACTGCTGGTGGGAATGCAAGCTGGTGCAGCCACTCTGGAAAACAGTATAGAGATTCCTCAACAACTTAAAAATAGAACTACCCTATGACCCAGCAATTGCCCTACTAGGCATTTATCCCAGGGATATAGGTGTGCTGTTTTGAAGGGACATATGCATCCCAATGTTTATAGCAGCACTATCAACAATAGCCAAAGTATGGAAAGAGCCCAAATGTCCATCGATGGATGACTGGATAAAGAAGATGTGGTATACATATACAATGGAGTATTACTTGCCAATCAAAAAGAATGAAATCTTGCCATTTGTAACTACGTGGATGGAACTGGAGGGTATTATGCTAAGTGAAATTAGTCAGAGAAAGACAAAAATCATATGACTTCACTCATATGAGGACTTTAAGAGACAAAACAGATGAACATAAGGGAAGGGAAACAAAAATAATACAAAAACAGGGAGGGACAAAATTTAAGAGACTCTTAAATATGAAGAACAAACAGAGGGTTACTGGAGGGGTTGTGAGAGATGCGATGGGCTAAATGGATAAGGAGTATTAAGGAGTCTACTCCTGAAATCATTGTTGCACTATATGCTAACTAATTTGGGTGTAAATTTAAAAAAAAATTAAAAACATTAAAAAAAGAAAACACCCTGGGTCTGAGCACCAGCAAGATGTTCATTTGAGTGTCTTCTTTGACCACATAAGTATTGTTTTCCTGTATATGCAGGTGACTCTGGGTCAAAGTTGTAGACATCAGTGTTCTACAATTCAGACATCAGAAGCCACATATGAGGGCAGCGGGACCTGCCCTGTAGAGCTCTTGTGAACACAAGATCGCTTTGTTGCCTTGGGTGCTGCCCAGGCCCTCAGCACACCTCTGCATCAGATATAGGTGAGCAGGCGGTGTCCTCATGGGAAAGAGACACATCTGAACACACTTGTTTTTGCATGTGAAGCAAAAATCACATGCAAGAAATCACATTGTTGTATGGCTTCCTAGTCCTCAGGACCTAATGGCAGAGTAAAAAGGTATTAGTTAGTTTTCTGCCAAACATATTATGCTTCCCAACTGTAAGGCAATTTGTTATCATGATCAAAATGTTACCAAGACAATTAAGGAAAAACAATGTCAGAGACTGAGAGACCATGCAATGGGCATGTATGACTTTGAGAAATCCATGAGCTTTGGACCATCTAAGGAACAGAACACCTTCCATTTTTTTTGTGAAGGAACCATGAAGCATTTGGTGGGGAAAAGATGCCTGTTCCAGGGAAGTGAGAAGAATGTGAGAAAGAAGAAAGAGAAAAAAATGTGGGCATTCATAGGAGTCATGATGGACAGAAGGCTGGTGCTTCTGGTCCTGAAATAATGGTGCTCCCTCAGCATTCAGAGATGTGGGGCTTGATTCGAGTTCTGAGAGGAATATGAGACTATGCTCCGGGTCACCTCCTGGGAGCAGTGGAAGGACCTCTGATGAGCTACAAAGGGTCATGTCTGGGACACATGCCAACGTTGGAGCTTAGGCATCCAGGATCCTCTGGAGAGACTGTCAAGGGCAAACTTGCCTACTGCTGGTTCTTTTTTTTCTTAATGTTTATTTTTTGAGAGAGAGAGACAGGGTGCAAGTGGGGGAGGAGTAGAGAGAGAGAGGAAGACATAGAATCTGAAGCAGGCTCCAGGCTCTGAGATGTCAGAACAGAACCCGATGTGGGACTCGAACCCACGAGCCATGAAATCATGACCTGAGCTGAAGTCAGACACTTAACTGACTGAGCCACCCAGGCGCCCCCAGAGCTGGAGTCTTTATAAACCAAATCTCCAGAAGCAAGAGTTGAGTATTTTCTTAGTGTGGCACACACAGGTAGCATGACATTGTGCTGTCCATGAAAAGAGCCCATAGGCACAGAGATGCAGATCTGGTGGGTATAAATTGTCCCAAACACACAAATTTCTGAGATATATGGCTGGTATATTCAATACATCTTGGACAATCTATGGTTTTCATCACTCTTTCCAACGTTTTCTTAATTTGATTAATAAGCTGATACATTTTCTGGATGAAACAAAGATAAGATGGAGGAGGATGGAGGGGAAGGGGAGGAGGAGGAGTAAGGAGGCAAGGAGAGAGGAAGAAATGAAGGAAGGAGACAGAAAAGAAAAGAAAAAATGAAAGGAAAAGGAAAAAGAAAAGGAAAGAAACTTCAGAACAGAGGAGAGGAGAGGAGAGGAGAGGAGGGGGAAGGGAAGGGAAGGGAAGGGAAGGGAAGGGAAGGGAAGGGAAGGGAAGGGAAGGAAGGAAAGAGAGCAAATGTACATAAAAGTGTAATCAGCTACGTGAAGACACTGACAAGGCTAGCTAACAAGGTAAGGACTAAGTCACCAATTCACCCTGGTTTGCCCATACTGCCCCACTTATAACACCTGAAAGTCCCACATCCTGTGAAAGCATTCAATCTAGGTAAATTAGGAGTACTGGTCAAAAAGGACTCACACTTACTGATGCTTGCTTAGTCCCAGTGTAGTGCTGCTGCATCTACCCACCTGCTTTGGTTCTGTCTTGCCACATGGAAGAGATGATGCCAGACATCCTCTACCCAAGAGACTTTGGTTGAACTGGGATACAAGTTGAGTAGGGTGCTATGGGAGACATATTTGCCTGTGGAAGTCTTGAATCAGGTTTTTGTGGGGAAACAGACCTGGGCTCATGCACTACTAAATTTGTCCCTGTGAACATACCAACATCAGGCCCATCACCTCAAGGATACTCCCAATCCACATACAACCTAAAGATAAAAGCTGGGGAGGGACCACTGCTCTAACCCTAACAAGCAGGAACTAGATCACATGATGCAATGGTCATTGAAATGAGAATGATGCTGCTGTTGTGACCACCTCCCTTTCACCTGAAAATGTTTCTGCAAGTTATTCTCAAATAGGAAAACATTAAACACTTATTTGTAATGATTCATAACATTTAGGAAACAACTTCCTCATTTATGATTCCCCAGTAACTGTGGAAAACGATGTAAACACCAACAAGGAAAGTTTTGCCCATTGGTCTAAACCTCGGGGGTCCAGCGCATAAAAGCCCCAGAACCGGAGGAGGCACCAAAATCTGAAAACCTCACCTCTGGACAAGACCTGCCCACCCTCCACTCCTGACACCATGACCCACTCGTGCTGCTCCTCTTGCTGCCAGCCTACGTGCTGCAGGACCACCTGCTGCCGGACCACCTGCTGCCAGCCCAGCTGCTGTGGGTGTAGCGGCTGTGGACACAACTGCGGTGGGTCTAGTGGCTGTGGGTCCAGCTGCTGCCAGCCTTGCTGCTGCCCAAGTTGCTGTCACACCACCTGCTGCCGGACCACCTGCTGCCAGCCCAGCTGCTGTGGGTCCAGCGGCTGTGGACACAACTGCGGTGGGTCTAGCGGCTGTGGGTCGAGCTGCTGCCAGCCTTGCTGCCGCCCAACTTGCTGTCAAACCACGTGCTGCAGGACCACCTGCTGCCAGCCCAGCTGCTGTGGGTCCAGCGGCTGTGGACAAAACTGCTGTGGGTCCCACTGCTGCCAGCCAGTTTGCTGTACCCCCGTGTACTGCACGAGAACCTGCTACCACCCCACCTGCTGCTGCCTGCCTGGGTGCCTAGCCCAAGGCTGTGGATCCTGCTGCCAGCCTTCCTGCTGCTGATTGCCTCGCCAAGAACCACCATCTGACTTGCCGCTTGGGAATTGGTCACTGCCAAGCGTTGAGGAAAGCCAGCCCGCAATCCCCAACATCTCGGTTATTCATCCTCCTGTTTACAATCTTGTGAATCACCCTGATGAAGTGTGGACTGCTTCTCCCTGATTCGCTTCTTCTTTCCTTCCTCTGGGTCATGTGCCAGCTTCACCCATCCTGATACAGAGTTAGGATCTCTGTTTGGTCTCCATAGTCAAGAACTTTATCCTGTCCCTCTAAATACGTTAGCAAAACAACTCCTCAGGAATGACCTATAACTCGTGGAAACTACTGAAAGCCCACACGGGTATGTTTTCTTTCTCGGTGTACTCAAGAAGCTTGTATGCCTCTTGCTGCCTGTCATCTTCCCTTTCAATGTCTCCCTAGATGCGGGGAGTCTCACCTGTATCTCTTAATAAATTCTCTATCATTTGGAATCACCTATTGTCTTTGTTTTTTATTTTATATTATTTTATTTTATTTTATTTTATTTTATTTTATTTTATTTTATTATTTTAATATAGTTTATTTTCCAATTGGCTAACATACAACACCCAGTGCTCATCCCAACAAGGGCCCTCCTCAATGCCCATCACCCATTTTCCCCTCTCCCGCACCCCTGCCATCCATCCTCAGTTTGTTCTCTGTATTTCAGAGTCTCTTGTGGTTTGCCTCCCTCTCTCTCTGTTTGTAACTATTGTTTTTGCCCTTGCCTTCCCCCACGGACTTCTGTTCAGTTTCTCAAGATCCACATATGAGTGATAACGTAGGAGATCTGTCCTTCTTTGACTGACTGATTTCACTCAGCGTAATGCATCCAGTTGCATTCATGTTGCTGCAAATGGCCAGATTTCATTCTTCTCATTGCCAAGTGGTATTCCATTGTATATATAAATCACATCTTCTTTATCCATTCATCAGTTGATGGACATGTAGGCTCTTTCCATATTTTGGCTATTGTTGAAAGCATTGCTAGAAACATTGGGGTCATGTGCCCCCGGCATCAGCACTCCTGTATCCCTTGGGTAAATTCCTAGAAGTGTTACTGCTGGGTCATAGGGTAGTTCTATGTTTAAGTTTTTGAGGAACCTCCACACTGCTTTCCAGAGCGGCTGCCCCACTTTGCATTTCCACCAACAGTGCAAGAGGGTTCCGTTTCTCCACATCCTTGCCAGCATGTGTAGTTTCCTGATTTGTTCACTTTAGCCACTCTGACCGGTGTGGGGTGGTATCTCAGTGTGGTTTGATGTGCATTTCCCTTATGAGGAGTGATGCCGAGCATCTTTTCATGTGTCTGTTGGCCATCTGGATGTCTTCTTTGGAAAAGTGTCTATTTGTGTCTTCTGTCCATTGTGTCAAGAGCATACTTAAACATCATAAAAGCCATATATGAAAAGCCCACAGCTAATATCATCCTCCATGGGGAAAAACTGAGAGTGTTCCCCGTGAGAGCAGGAACACGACAGGCATGTCCACTCTAACCACTGTTGTTTAACATAGTGTTGGAAGCCCTAGCATTAGCAATCGGACAGCAAAAATGAAATAAAAGGCACGAAAATTGGCAAAGAGGAAGTCAAACTTTCCCTTTTTGCAGACGACATGGTACTCTACATGGACAACCCAAAAGACTCCAAAAGAAGACCCCCTAGAACTGATACATGAATTCAGCAAAGTCGCAGGGTACAAAATCAATGTACAGAAATCCATTGAGTTTTTAGACACCAATAGTGAAGCAACAGAAAGAGAAATAAAGAAACTGATCCCACTTACAACTGCACCAAGAACGATAAAATCCCTAGGAATAAACCTAACTAAAGAGGTAAAAGATCTGTATGCTGAAAACTAGAGAAAGCTTATGAAGGAAATTGAAGAAGATGCAAAGAAATGGAAAAGCATTCCATGCTCATGGGTTGGAAGAATAAACATTGTTAAAATGTCAATACTACCCAAAGCAATCTACACATTCAATGCAATCCCAATCAAAATTGCACCAGCACTCTTTTCAAAGCTAGAAGAAACAGTCCTACAATTTGTATGGAACCACAAAAGACCCTGAAGAGCCAAAGTAATACTGAAAAGAAATACTGAAAACCAAAGCGGGAGGCATCACAAACCCAGACTTTAGCTTCTACTACAAAGCTGTAATCATCAAGACACTATGGTATTGGCACAAAAACAGACACACAGACCAATGGAACAGAATAGAGAATCCAGAATTGGACCCACAAATGTATGGCCAACTAATCTTTGACAAAGCAGGGAAGAGTATTCAATGGGAAAAAGACAGTCTCTTTGGCAAATGGTGCTGGGAGAACTGGAAAGCAACATGCAAAAGAATGAAACTAGACCACTTTCTTTTACCATACACAAAAACAAACTCAAAATGGATGAAAGACCTAAATATGAGACTGGAAACCATCAAAACCCTAGAGGACAAAACAGGCAACAACCTCTTCAACCTCAGCCACAGCAATTTCTTATTAAAAGCATCTCCAAAGGCATGGGAATTCAAAGCGAAAATGAACTATTGGGACCTCATCAAGATAAAACCCGTATGCACCGCAAAGGGAACAATCAACAAAACTGAAAGATGACCGATGGAATGGGAAAAGATATTTGCAAATGACATATTGGATAAAGGGTTAGTATCCAAAATCTATGAAGAACTTACCAAACTCAACACCCGAAAAACAGATAATCCAGTGTCTTTGTGTTTTTGTACCCTGTTTCCAATGCAAGGATTTGTACGTACATTTTACATCACATGCAGTGTCCGTGTGGAGCCATACACAGTCCTCCACAAATCATTATGTGCATTTTCAGCTGAGGAGATTTCACAGTGGAATGTCCCACAGCTGACATGGACACACTCGGATCCAAGACTGTGGTTCGGGCACTTGCTGAAGCGCACTTACGTTCAGATCTCCAGACGTGGTAGCGCACACCCTTAGTCTCAGCGCCGGCAAGATGTCCATCCGAGGCCTTCTTTGACCCCAGAAGTGTTACTCTTCTGTACAGGCGGGCCATCACTGGCACTAAGTTGTAGACATCAGTGTCCTACAGCTCAGCCACAGCGGCCGTATGTGAGGACAGCGGGACCTGCCCTTTAGAGCTCTGGGGAACACAGGATGCTCTTGTTGCCTTGGGTGGCATCCAGCCCCTCAGCACTCTTCTGCCTCACATACAGGTGAGCCTGCGGTGTCCTCGTGAGCAGCAGAGGCAGCTGAACACGCTTGTGTTTGGGTCGTGCAAATCACATTCTTGCTTGGCCTCCTCGTCCCCAGGACCTGCTGGTATAGTAAAATGGCATCATGTGATTTTCTGCCAAACCTATGTATCTCCCCTCCCGTACGGCAGTTTGTCATCGTGATCAAAATGTTGCCCAGAGAGTTGACGAAGCATGGTGTCGGGGCCAGAGAGATCGTGCAATGGGCATGTAGGACTTTGAGTAATCCATGAGCTCTGAACCATCTAAGGAAACAGGAAAAGCTCTGGTATATTGTGGAGGAAGTGTGAGCAACCGAGGGGGGAAAAAACGATGCCTCCTCCGGGGGGGTGAGGAGAATGTGAGGAAGAAAAAAGAGACAACGACGTGGGCATTCCTAGGAGTCGAGGACGAAGGCTGGTGCTCCTGGTCCAGAGCCACTGGTGCCGCCTCAGCACTCAGGGCCGTGAGGCCGATTCAGGCTCTGAGAGGAATAGGAGACAGGGCCCCGGGTCACTTCCTGGGAGCAGTGGAGGGACCTCTGATGAGCTTCGAAGGCCCCTATCCAGGACACATGCCACCACTGGAGACTAGGTACCCAGGATGCTCTGGAGAGACTGCCAAGGCCAAACGTGCCTACCGCTGCTGGTTCTCAAGAGCGCCATGTTGGCAAAATGAGATGAAAACCTGACACGACCCATGTTTCCGAATATTTGCTGGATGTTGACTAAATCCTTCCTGAGCATTCCCTTTAATTCGTGGAGGGATTTGCAAAGTAGGTATTAAGGTTCCCATTGTAGAGGTGAGGAAATTGAGACTGAGTGGGGTAAAGGAATGTCAGACTTTGGTTTCTCCCAGAAACTACCCTGAATAAAGGAGTCTGGGAATGTGGTTTCTTTGGGGAGGTCACATCACACTGGTCGGAGTGTAGCGAAATGTCACAGGGAAGAAGCACTCTGAGACCAGCATCACAGTTTGCAACTAAAGCTAAACTGAAAGATATCTCAGAAATCACACACACACACACACACACACACACACACGTTAAGATTCTCCTATTTCAGCAATGAGGGAGCAGGAGTCTTTATAAACCAACTCTCCAGAAGCACGGGAGGAGTGTTTTTCTCCATGTGGCATGCTCAGGCAGCCTGACATTCTGCTGTGTATGAAAAGAGCACTTAGGCATAGAGGTGCAGATATGGTAGGTACATTATCCTAAACATACTAATATCCAAGACATAGCCCTGGTGTAGTCAAGACACCTTTGGCAGTCTATCGTTTTCACCACTCATTTCAACATTTTCTTAATTCTATTGGTGGGCAGATGCAATTTCTTGAAGACACAGAACAATAAGACAATAGAAGATGGAGGGCAGAAGCAGGAGTAGGGAGGCATCAAGAGGAAACACAGGAAAAGGAAGGACGGAGGAAAAGAAAAGAAAAGAGAGGAAAAGGAAGAAAGACAAAAAAGGAAGAAGGAATGAAAGGTATAAAAGGAAAATTGGAGAAAGGAAAGAACAGTTTGAAGGAAGGAAAGGAATGGAGGGAAAGAGAGTGATGAAGGGAGGGAGAGAGGGAACCAGGGAGGAAGGAAGGAAAAGAAAGGGAAAGAAAGAAAGAAAGAAAGAAAGAAAGAAAGAAAGAAGAAAGAAAGAAAGAAAGAAGGAAGGAAGGAGGGAAGGGAAGAAGGAAAGAAAGAAAGAAAG
The DNA here is from genome assembly GCF_022837055.1 of Prionailurus viverrinus. Classification (NCBI taxonomy): domain Eukaryota; kingdom Metazoa; phylum Chordata; class Mammalia; order Carnivora; family Felidae; genus Prionailurus; species Prionailurus viverrinus. The sequence goes on from NW_025927605.1 coordinate 3,543,124, forward strand.
AGAAAGAAAGAAAGAAAAGAAATAAAAAAGCAAGAACAAAAGAACAAAAGAAAGGAAGAGGGAAGATATGAGAGGAATGAAGGAAGGAAGAAGGAAGGAAGAAAGGAAGGAAGGAAGAAAGGAACAAACAAGTGAAGGAACAAAGGGAGGAAGAAAGAAAAAGAACTGACATAAATAAAGAGGTAATCTGTTACATCAGTGAAGGCACTGTGCAGGCTAGTTAACAAGGTTAGGACTAGAGTCACCAAATCACCCTGGTATGCCCATACTTCCTTAGTTATACCACTGAAATTCCCTTATTCTGAGAAAACACTCAAGCCTAGGTAAATCAGGACTACTGGTCAATAGGAGGTACACTAACTGATGTTTGCTAAGTCCCAGTGTACTGCTGATGCCTCTTCCCACTTGCTTTGGTTATGCCTTGCCATATGGAGAAGATGAGGCCAGATATCTGCTACCCAATTGTCTTTGATTGAACTGGCATACAAGTGGGGTAGGGTGTTACAGGAGATAGATATGCCTGTGGGAGTCTTGAATCAGGCTTTTGGGGGGGAACAGGCCTGGGCTCACACATCTACTAAATTTGTCCCAGTGAGCATATCAGCATCATGCCCCTCACCTCAGGGATACTCCTAAACCACATACAACCTAGGACCAAAGCTGGGAGGGACAGCTGCTCTGACCCTACCCAGACCAGCAGAAACTAGATCACATGATGTGATGATCATTGAAGCAAGAACAATGCTGCTGATGTGATCACTTTCCTTTCATCTGAAAATGTTTGTATGAGTTATTCTCAAGTAGGAAACACATTAAACACTTATTTTGTAATGATTCCTAACATTTAGGAAACAACTTCCTCATTTATGATTCCCCCAGTGACTATGGACAAAATGTAAACACCAACTAGGAAAGTCCTGCCCATTGGTCTAAACTTCGGGGGTCCAACGCATAAAAGCCCCAGATCCGGAGGAGGCACCAGAATCTGAAAACCTCACCTCTGGACAGGACCTGCCCACCTTCCACCCCTGACACCATGACCCACTCATGCTGCTCCTCTTGCTGCCAGCCTACGTGCTGCAGGACCACCTGCTGCCGGACCATCTGCTGCCAGCCCAGCTGCTGTGGGTCCAGTGGCTGTGGACACAACTGCGGTGGGTCTAGCGGCTGTGGCTCCAGCTGCTGCCAGCCTTGCTGCCGCCCAACTTGCTGTCACACCACCTGCTGCCGGACCACCTGCTGCCAGCCCAGTTGTTGTGGGTCCAGCGGCTGTGGGTCCAGCGGCTGTGGACAAAACTGCTGTGGGTCCCACTGCTGCCAGCCAGTTTGCTGTACCCCCGTGTACTGCACGAGAACCTGCTACCACCCCACCTGCTGCTGCCTGCCTGGGTGCCTAGCCCAAGGCTGTGGATCCTGCTGCCAGCCCTCCTGCTGCTGATTGCCTCACCAAGAACCACCATCTGGTCACAACACTGATTTTTGTTTGGGAAACAAAGTCACTGTCAAACATTGCTGAAAACCAGCATGCAATCACAAACATTTCTGTTACTCATCTGCCTGTTTACAAGCTTGTGAATCAGCTTGATGAAAGTCAACCACTTCTCCCTGATTATCTTCTTCCTTCCTCTTTAAGGCTCACATGCCAGCTTTACACATCCTCATACAACCATGATTTCTGCCTAACTCTGTAGTCAAGATCTTTATCCTGTCCCTCCAAGTACTTTGGAGAAACAAACCCACATAACTGACACTTAAGTTTTTGCAAAAATGGGAAGTGTGCACTAATATGTTTTCTTTCTCGGTGCACTGATGGTTCTTGTATGCTGCTTTCTTCCTGTCATGATCCCTTTGAATGTCTCCCTAGGTGCCTCACATATATTTTTTAATAAATCCATTTGTCATCTCATAATGTCTTTTTTTTAATTTTTAAAATTTATTTTATTTTTTCAAGTCTTTTTTTTAAACATTTATTTATTTTGAGAGAGAGAGAGAGACCGAGGGAGGGGCAGAGAGAGGGAGAAAGAGAATCCGAAGTAGGGTCCATGCTGAGCATGAGATCATGACCTGAGCCTAAATCAAGAGTTGGATGTTCAACTTACTGAGCCACCAAGGCACCACTTGTCTTTTTTTTTTTGTATAGTGTTCCCCATGTAAGGATTTATACACAGGTGGAATATCACATGCAATGTCTAATTAGAGCCTCATACAGTCCTCCACAAATCATGATCTCCATTTTCAGGTGATGAAATTTCACAGTGGAATGTCATAAGCGATATGAACAGACTAAGATCCCAGACTCTGTCTTTTGCCCTTACTGAGGTGCACTTACATTCATATCTCCAGATGAGTTAGAAAAACCCTGGGAGTAAGCACTAGCAAGATGTTCATCTGAGTGTCTTCTTTGACCACAAAAGTACTGTTTTCCTATATATGCAGGTGACATCTAGCACTAAGTTGTAGACATCAGTTCCCTACAAATCATCCAATAGCAGCCACGTGTCAGAGCAGCGAGACCTGCCCTTTAGAGCTCTTGTGAATACAGGATCCTTTTTTTCCTTGGGTGCTGTCCAGCCCCTCTGCACTCCTCTGCATCAGATACATGTGAGCATCCAGTGTCCTCACAAGAAAGAGACACAGCTGAGCACAATTGTGTTTGGGTCATGGAAATCACATTCTTGTATGACTTCCTGGTCCTCAGGACCTAATGGCAGAGTAAAAAGGTATCAGGTAATTTTATGCCAAACATATTTTGCTCCCCAACGGTAAAGCAATTTGTCATTGTGATCAAAATGCTGCCAAACCATAAGAGACTCTTAAAAACTGAGAACAATCTGAGCGTTGATGGGGGGTGGGAGGGAGGGGAGGGTGGGTGATGAGTATTGAGGAGGGCACCTGTTGGGATGAGCACTGGGTGTTGTATGGAAACCAATTTGACAATAAATTTCATATTTAAAAAAATGCTACCAAAGCAATTAAGGAAGGACGACGTCAGGGATTGAGAGGTCATGCTTGGGGATGTAGACTTCGAGTAATCCATGAGCTCTGAACCACCTACGGGAACAGAACAACCTCCGGTATTTTGTGAAGGAACTGTGAAGCATTTGAGGGGAGAAAAAGATGCCTGTTCCAGGGAAGTGAGAAGAATGTGAAGAAGGATAAAGAGAAAATGATGTGGACATTCATAGGGGTTGTGATAGAAGGCTGGCATTTCTGGTCCTGAACTAATGGTGCTGCCTCAGCACACAGGGATGTGAGGCTTGATTGAGGCTCTAAGAAGAATAGGTAACTTAATCCCTGAGTCACCTCCTGGGAGCAGTTGAGGGATCTCTGATGAGCTGTGAAGCCTCATATCCAGGGCACATGCCAATGTTTGAGTTCTAGGTATCTGGGATGCTCTGGCAAGACTGACAAAGTGAAACGTATCTACCGATGGGTCTTAAAAGCTAGGTGTTTAGGTTATGGGATGAGGAAATGACACAACGTGTGTTGTCTACTACTTGTTAGGTATTAAACAAATGCTCTATGTGCATTATCTTTAAATCTGAATAAACTTTCAAGGAAGTGTAAATATTCTAAATATTTTAGAAAAGAAGAAATTAAGACCAAGAGAGGTAAATTAAAGTCATAGTTTGTAACCTCAGAGAATATATTTTGAGAAAAAGAATAAAATACAGTTTGTTTAGGATGTGCACTGCACACTAACAGAGAATTGAAGAAATGGGGTGAGTAAGGGTGCACATGAATCTATCACTGTTTGCAACTGATTATACCTGAGTGAAAATTATCAGAAATGATGTAAAATATACATTTTAGAGTTACCCTACTTGATGAAAATGGAGATGGAATCTTCATAGACAACTCTCCAGAATCATTGGTTGGGTTTTTCTCAACATGGTATGCACAGACAGCATGACTTTCTTCTGTTGCATGAAGAGAACCCTTAGACACAGAGATTTATATGTGGCAACTGGAAGTTGGCTTGAGCACACTGAGATCAAAGATACATGATTAGTTGTGCCAGTCAGTTTCAGGTGCTATAATGAACTTCCATAGACTGGTTGGATCACACAGTAATATTTATATGCCACAGTTCTGGAGGCTGATAAGTCAAAGATCAAAGTGCTGGCTGGTTACATGTTTGGTTGGACCTTCTTCCTGGTTTGCTGATGGCTGCTTTATGGCTGTATCTTCAAATGGCAAGGAGAGAGTGAGAGGGCTTTGGTCTCTGTCTCTTATTAAAAGAGTATCAACCCTATTATTGGGGCCTTATCCTCATAAGTTAGAAGGTGAACTATTGCAGAAAAAAATAGCTATTAATGGGTCTATCAATTGATTTAATTTAAGGTATTCCATTATTATATACCATGATCCTTTAGGTTTTTGCAGGGGCCAGACAGGCAATCAAATACAGTCGTGCTGGGAGCTACCATCCCTGTATTCTTTTTTTTTTTTTAATTTTTTTTTCAATGTTTATTTATTTTTGGGACAGAGAGAGAGAGAGCATGAACGGGGAAGGGGCAGAGAGAGAGGGAGACACAGAATCGGAAACAGGCTCCAGGCTCTGAGCCATCAGCCCAGAGCCCGACGCGGGGCTCGAACTCACGGACCGCGAGATCGTGACCTGGCTGAAGTCGGTCGCTTAACCAACTGCGCCACCCAGGCGCCCCATCCCTGTATTCTTTAGGTCTTTGAGGAAGCACTAAACTCCATGGATTGCTATTGCTTCTGGTTAATACATTGATCAGGAAGCAAGGAATTTTTAGGGGCTCCTATTTCGCCTTTGTTTCTATTATGGTTTTCATTTCACATGTCTGGAGATGTACTTCTGCTGCAAAGAGTGCAGGTAGCTGAGTTTCCAACTGTTAGCAACTTCAGGATCTACATCAGCTTTACAGATAAGGCCTGTTCTTTCTGTAAACTCCTGGATAATTGCACACCATGAAGGTACTAGGGCCTAGCATTTTCTTCCCAACATGAGACTTGTTAATGGCTATCTTTGCTCTGGATATCTCCATCGGGTTGACCAATGTTTTGTTAGACCTGCATGGCAGTCTTATATCCTCCTTGCCTAATGCTGCCTCTTTCGTACTTTTTTTGAAAGATGTTACATCTACATGGCAGTCTGTAGGTTTTTGCTGTCTAATCCACCTTATTTCCCCCATTCTTTTTAAACCTTTCATAGGCATCACTCCCCAGTGAATTTCTTACATTCTTACCACTGTTTCAGTGTCTGATTCTCAGAGGACCCAAATGATACACAATGGAAGGATTCTGTCACTCACTACCTACTCAAGTAGAAGGGAAATGAGTATAAAATGGACCTTAACACTAATTAGACCCACATGAGATGGACATGAATCAGAACTCCATTTATTACCTGGCCTCCATATGCATGCATTTTAACACAAGGAGTCCTGGTATCAGTGTCTGCTCAAACTCTGAATCCAACACCTTTAGATATATCTGGGTTCTCACCTTTCCCAAGTGTACAGTTACTCTGGCATATGATTATAAATCCGTTGTGGAAGGACTGGGGGGAACAATGCTACACACACACACACACACACACACACACACACACACTTCATTCTTGCAGTATCTTTCTCAAGAAGACTAACCCTCTCCTTCAATCGAAGGGCTCTAGTCTGAGAACTGACTTGGGTCTGGAAACTGAATGGGAGGTCATCATTTTCTATTGAAGTCACTAACAGCAGCCTCTGAGTCACCTGTCCTTGATCCTTTTCCGGTGTATATACTGGTGTCAGGGTAATACTCTTGTTGGCTGCATAATTACCTCACCTTTAAGGAAGCCATAGTCTATTAGTCAGATCTCTGTGAGTCAAGGAGCACTGGTTGACATTTCTTCCTATTTTAGTAATTATATCTACCACAACTCTGCTCTCTGTCATCCCCCATTTCCCAGTTCTCCATCATCAGTTTATACCATCAATCCTGGCCACAGATGACTACCACCACTGACCTTTTCAATGATGCATATGTTTTACTGCTTCTTTTTTTTTTTTAATTTTTTTTTCAACGTTTATTTATTTTTGGGACAGAGAGAGATAGAGCATGAACGGGGGAGGGGCAGAGAGAGAGGGAGACACAGAATCGGAAACAGGCTCCAGGCTCTGAGCCATCAGCCCAGAGTCTGACGCGGGGCTCGAACTCACGGACCGCGAGATCGTGACCTGGCTGAAGTCGGACGCTTAACCGACTGCGCCACCCAGGTGCCCCTGTTTTACTGCTTCTGTGAAGGAATCTATTTTGGGACCTCTCAGGGAACATGATTAGTTTGTGGGATGATATGAAATAAATCCATTCTAACATATATGTTTCTCTGAACCTTTTGACTCTATTCACAGTAGTCTACCAGGCAGTTCTAGAATCCTCAGTTCATGTTCTGTAGGCCACTACAAAACACTGCATTTCTAGAAAACACCTTATCTAGTGAGGTTAACCTTGGCACTTGCTTACATATAATGCCATAAAAAGGCCAAGGGGAAAAATGTTATGGTCAATGACATATGAATGACTATTGTTTTCACATACTCTTATCCTTTCTCTATAATATATGGACTTTGGGAGGGAGAATGAGAACATGTAGGCTTATAATTTGTAAATTTGAAGTACAATTTATGTTGAGTCAGGGATATAGAGTTAAACAACACAAACAAAATGCCAGATTATCACAGGAAGAATGAAGGGAGAAGAAACTACTCTCTACTAAAAATAAGCACAATGGATTCAATGTGTTTTGTGGTAAAACTTGAAAATATAATAATTGTGGTCTTTTCAAGAAGGTTTCTGCCTTCAACTTGGCCCATCCATAATGGGAAAGAAATAAGAAAAATTTCCAGAAAAATCAAAAGATTGACATGCACATGAAACAGAAATGAGATAAATATTTTGACCAAGCAATTCTATCTGCAATCTGCTCCTAGGTGGATTCCAAAGATATGTTTATATATGTTTACCAAACAACCTGCAAAGAAACATTCATAGAAGCACTATTTTTTAATAGTCCCAAACTTCAAAAAACTTACATGTTTATCAACAGGAAAGTCAAGAAATTAGTTATGTCATATTCATTCAGTGAAAGAAACAGCAATGACAAAGAATAAACAACAAATAATTACATTGGTAGTCTCTCAATCATAATGTAAAGGGAGCCAATTCTATACTATTTCATATATATGAAGGTTTTAAAAAGCCCAAACTGACCTATACGGTTACAAGTCAACACAGTGATTAGTCACCTTTGGGGAAAAGTGAAGAAGTATAAATTAGAGAGACTGGATTTAATTTCTATTTCTTATTCTGGTCATATTGATATGGGTGTGTTCATTTTGTGATAATCTATCAAGATGGATTAATAACTTGCATACTTTTTAAATGAATGGTATACCTAAAAATTTTAAACATGTTAGATCCAAAAGATAAAATAAGTATCACCTTAACTAATCCAATTCCCATATCAAATGAAAGCAAATAAAAAAGAAATATAAACAACAAATATTAACTGAAAATGTGCTATCAGTGAGGTGAGGCCACACACTCTGCTGGTTAACAAGGTTAGAAGTAAAGTCGCCAACTCATCCTGGTTGGCCCACTGACCCAGTTATTTAACTGAAGTCTGCAAATCCTGGGAAACCATTTGTTCCAAGATAAATCAAAATTACTGGTCATGAGGAGATACATTAACTGATGCTTGCTTAGTCCCAGTAAACTGCTGCTGCTCCTACCCACCTACTTTGGTTATACCTTGCCATATGAAAGAGATGATGCCAGACATCTCACCCAAGAGTCTTTGATTGAACTGGGATACACAGGTGGGGTAGAGTGTTACAAGAGACAGATATGCCTGTGGGAGTCTTGAACCAGGCTTCTGTGGGGAAACCAACCTAGGATCAGGGATCTACTAAATCTGTCCCAGTGAGCATATCAGCATCATGCCCCTCACCTTGGGGATACTCCCAAACCAAATATAATATAAGGATCAAGGCTGGGGAAGGAACACTGCTCTGACCCTACCCAGATCAGCAGAACTTGATCACATGATGGATGCAATGATCATTGAAGCAAGAATGATGCTGCTGATGTGACAAATTTCCTTTAATCTGAAAATGTTTCTATTTGTTATTCTCAAATAGGAAACACATTAAACACTTATTTTGTAACAATTCCTAACATTTAGGAAACAACTTCCTCATTTATGATTGCCCCCAGTGACTATGGAAAACAACGTAAACACCAACAAGGAAAGTCCTTCCCATTGGTCTAACCTTCGGGGGTCCAGCCATAAAAGCCCCAGATCCGGAGGAGGCACCAGAATCTGACAACCTCACCTCCGGACAGGACCTGCCCACCTTCCACCCCTGACACCATGACCCACTCGTGCTGCTCCTCTTGCTGCCAGCCTACGTGCTGCAGGACCACCTGCTGCCGGACCACCTGCTGCCAGCCCACATGCTGTGGGTCCAGCGGCTGTGGGTCCAGCTGCTGCCAGCCTTGCTGCCGCCCAACTTGCTGTCACACCACCTGCTGCAGGACCACCTGCTGTAGGACCACCTGCTGCCAGCCCAGCTGCTGTGGGTCCAGCGGCTGTGGACACAACTGCGGTGGGTCTAGCGGCTGTGGCTCCAGCTGCTGCCAGCCTTGCTGCCGCCCAACTTGCTGTCACACCACCTGCTGCCGGACCACCTGCTGCCAGCCCAGCTGTTGTGGGTCCAGCGGCTGTGGGTCCAGCGGCTGTGGACAAAACTGCTGTGGGTCCCACTGCTGCCAGCCAGTTTGCTGTACCCCCGTGTACTGCACGAGAACCTGCTACCACCCCACCTGCTGTTGCCTGCCTGGGTGCCTAGCCCAGGGCTCTGGATCCTGCTGCCAGCCTTCCTGCTGCTGATTGCCTCACCAAGAACCACCATCTGATTTACCATTTGGGAAATAGTCACTGCTCAACGTTACAGAAAGCCAGCATGCAATACCCAATATCTCTGTTATTTATCTCTCTTTTTTACAAGCTTGTGAATCAGCTTGATAAAGTGTGGACTCCCTCTCCCTGATTCTCTTCTTCCATCTTCTTATGGGTCACCTGCCAGCTTCATGCATTCTGATCCTGTCATGAGGCCTGTTTTGAGTGCATAGTCAAGATCTTCATCCTGTCCCTCGAAGTACCTTAGAGAAACAAATCCTCATAATTGACATACAGGTTTTTGCAACTATGAAAAGTCTACTCTAATATGTTTTCTTTCTCAGTGTACTCTTGGTTCCTGTATGCTGCTTTCTTCCTGTCATGGTCTCTTTCAATGTCTCCTTAGATGCAGGGAGTCTCACTTATATTTCTTAATAAATCCTATACCATACGGCATCCCATATTGTCTTTGTTTTATTGTGCAGTGTTCCCAATATAGGGATTCATACATAGACTGCATATCACATGCAGTGTCTGTTGGAGTCTGATACAGGCCCCCACACATTTTAATCTCCATTTTCAGATGAATGTATTTCACAGGGGAATATCATATGTTGATATGGACAGACTTCTATCTCAGACTGCATCTTATAACCTTGCTTAAGTGCACTTACATTCATAAGTCCAGATGATTTAGAAAACACCTTGAGTGTTAAAACCAGCAAGATGTTCATTCGAGTGTCTTCTTTGACCATGGAAGTATTGTTCTCCTATATATGCAGGTGATGTCTGGAACTAAGTTGCAGACATCAGTGTCCTACAGATCAGCCTTCAGCAGCCAATGTGAGGGCAGTGGGACCTGCCCTTTACAGCTCTTATGATCATAGGATCCTTTGTTGCCTTGGGTGCCATCCAGCCCCTCAGCACTCCTCTGCATCACATACAGGTGAGAATGTGGCATCCTCCTGAGAAAGAGACATAGCTGAACACACTTGTTTTTGGATTGTGGAAATCACATTCTTATATGACTCCTTGGGTCTTCAGGACCTAATTGCAGAGTACAAAGGTATGAGGTAATTTTCTGCCAAACATATTATGCTTCCCAACTATAAGGCAATTTGTCATCATGATCAAAATGTTACCCAGACAATTAAGGAAGGATGAATCAAGGACTGAGAGACCATGCAATGGGCATGTATGACTTTGAGTAATCCATGAGCTCTGAACCATCTAAGGGAACAGAACACCCTCCATTATTTTGTGAAGGAACTATGAAGCATTTGAGGAAAATAAAGATGCCTATTGCAGGGGGGAGAAGAATGTGAGGAAGGAGAAAGAGAAAAAAAGGTGGGCATTCATAGAAGTCATTTAGACAGAAGGCTGGTGCTTCTGTTCCTGAACTAATGGTGCTACCTCAGCACTCAGGAATGTGATTCTTTTTTTTTTTTTTAATTTTTTTTCAACATTTATTTATTTTTGGGACAGAGAGAGACAGAGCATGAACGGGGGAGGGTCAGAGAGAGGGAGACACAGAATTGGAAACAGGCTCCAGGCTCCGAGCCATCAGCCCAGAGCCTGACGCGGGGCTCAAACTCACGGACCGCGAGATCATGACCTGGCTGAAGTCAGACGCTTAACCGACTGCGCCACCCAGGCTCCCCAGGAATGTGATTCTTGATTCAGGCTCTGAGAGGAATATGAGACTATGCCCTGGGTCACCTCCTGGGAGCAGTGGAGGGACCTCTGATGAGCTGTAAAGCCTCATGTCCAGGACACATGTCAATGTTGGAGACTAGGTATCCAGGATGCTCTGGAGGGACTGCTAAGACCAAACTTGCCTACTGCTGGTTCTTAAGAACTGGGTGTTTTCATGACCAGCTAAAGAACTGACATGACTCATGTTGCCTACTACTTTCTAGGTATTGACCAAATGCTTCATTTACATTAATTTTAATTCTTGAAGGAAATGTCACAGTAGGTTAAGTCTCTCATTGTATAGATCAGGAAATTGAGACTGAGCAGGGTAAAGTAATGTCAGAGTTTGGTTTCTCCCAGAAGCTACTCTGAAGAAAAGATCCAGTGAATGTAGTTTCTTTGGGGAGGTCAGATCACACAGGTAGGAGTGTGAGGCAGTGACATGGAGAGGAGGCCAGTGTCACAGTTTTCAAATTAAGCTTAATCCTGAGAAATATATCAGAAATAATGTCAAACACCCATGTAGGGATTCCCCTATTTCAGGAGCAAGAGACCTGAAGTCACATAAGCCAAATCTCCAGAACAAGGGCTAAGTGTTTTCTCAGAGTGGCACCCACAGGCAGCATGACATTCTACTGTCATGAAAAGAGCCCTTAGACATAGAGATGCAGATCTGGTGTGTAGAAATTGCCCCAAACACACTAATATACAAGTTATAATGATGGCATATTCAAGACACCATCTGTAGTCTACAGTTTTCTTCCCTCACACCCAATATTTACTCTGAAGGATGGTGGACAGATACAATTTTTATAAGGAGAAGACAGAGGAGGAAAAGAGAAGAGGTAAAAGAGGAGGAGGAGGTAGGCAGGGAGAGAGGAAGGTAGAGTGAGAGAGAAAGAAGGAAGGAAAGAAGAAAGAAGGAAGGAAGAAGGAAGGAAGGAAGGAAGGAAGGAAGGAAGGAAGGAAGGATGCTGTCATGTCACCTCATCCTGGTTTTCCCAAACTCCTCCAGTTATATCACTGAAAGTCCCATATCCTGGGAAAGACTTCATTTCTGGGTAAATCAGGACTACTGGTCATCCAGGAAGTATGTTGATTGATGCTTTCTTAGTCTTAGTGTACTACTGTGGGTTCTATCTATCTGCTTGATTCTGCCTTGACATGTGGAAGAAATGACGTCAGACATCCTCCACTCGTGTCTTTGATTGAAGTTGGATACCAAGATGGACTAGGGGGCTACAAGAGACAGATGCCTGTGAAAATATTGAATCAGGCTTTTGTGAGGAAACAGACTTGGTCTCAGGCATGATTTTAATTCATCACTGTGAGCACATCAACATCACACTCCTCACCTCAGAGATATTCCCAATCTACATGCAATGTAAGGACCAGAACTGGGGAAAGACCACTGAACTGACCCACTAACCACATCCCAGGCTAGTGGGAACTATATCACATAATGAAATTATTGTAGCAAGAGTGTTGCTGCTGATGTGACCATCTTGTTTTCATCTGAAAATGTTTCCATGAGTTATTCTCAAATAGGAAACACATTAAACATGTATTCTCTGAAGATCATAATAACATTTAGGGAATAGCTTCCTCTTTTATTATCCCCCAGTGACTATTGAAAACAGCATGAACAACAGCAAGGTAAATTCTACTTATTGTTCTAACTCTGGGGGATCCAATGCATAAAAGCCACAGATCAGGAGGAGGCACCAGAATCAGAGAAACTCACATCTGGACAGGACCTGCCCACCCTCCACCCCTGACACCATGACCCACTCGTGCTGCTCCTCTTGCTGCCAGCCTACATGCTGCAGGACCACCTGCTACCAGCCCACGTGCTGGGGGTCCAGCTGCTGCCAGCCTTGCTGCCGCCCAACTTGCTGTCAGACCACTTGCCATAGTACCATCTGCTGGCATCCTTGTTGTGTGTCTAACTGCTGCCAGCCTTCCTGCCACTGATTGCCTCCTTACAAACCACTCTCCTCTGCACACAACCTTTGTTAACCAACTTTGCTCTGGAGAACAAATTCACTAGACTTTGCTGAGAACCAGCATACTATCACCTTAATTCCTGTTACTCATATGTCTGTTTGAGAACTTGTGAATCAGCTTGATAGAGTGTAGAGTACTTTCTCCAGTTCTCTTCCTCCTGTGTAGATGAATCATGTGCCACTTTGGTGAATTCTCAATATGAAGCATTGGTCTCTGCTTTGACACTGGATCATGATCTTCATCTTCCCCCTCCATGTAACTCAAACAAATCTCATGAGTTTTTCTTAGGTTTCTGCAACTATCTTCATAATAATCATCTCATCATGTTTCATTTTAATGTATTTATGATTTATATAATCCACTTTATTCTTTCCATGATCACTTGGAATTTTCTTCATAGACACAGGAACTCTTTCCTATATTTCTTAATAAATCTTTGCCATTTTCATCCCAAGTTGTGCTTCATTCCACTGTGCAGTATTCCTGACATAGGGACCTATATACATATTGCATATCTCATGCATTGTTTATTCTGGGCCCTATGACAGCATCCCTCAAGTAAGATTTTCCATTTTTCAGAAGAGAAAATTTCACTGTGTGATGGTATGTAGGTAAAAATGAACAGATTCAAGTTAAAGACTGGCTTTTCTGCTCCTATTCAAGGGCACATACATTTACCTATCAGGACAAGTTGAGGTGAAACTGGGACTGAATATCAGCAAGGTATGCATTTAAACTGATTCCTAACAATGGAAGGAATATTCCCTTATGTATGCAGATAATATTTGTGTTTACCAAGTTCTTCCCAAATCAGTGCCCCACACCTCAGTGTGCATCAATGAGCAGATGTTTCAGTCGACAAGCAGTGGTTGCCTTTAAGAGCTCTCATGCATTCAGGGAAATCTTCTGTCTCAGGCTTAACCAGCCCCTTGGGTAATTCTTCTGCATCAAATAATTTTGAGCATCCATTGTGTCCTCATGAGAGAGAGACTCATTTATTGGATTTGTCCTTTGGTATCATGTAAATCAAATTCTTGTAAGGCTTCCTTCTCCTGAGTACCTTTTTAGAGCAAAAAAGAACTAAGTAATTCCCTGCAAAACACAGATCCTGTAGCATCCTTTAAACTTTAAACCAACTTGCTTCAATGTGGTATGGTTCATTTTCAGGAGGGATGTTATCCAATTAAGGGCTCGACATCAGTCTCTGCTGCTGAAAAACAGCACATTCAGCAGAGACAGTCATGGCAACAGAGAGCACATGCTGTTGGTTCCATGCAAAGCCTCTATTCATGCCAATGTGGCTACTCAGTTCATGGTTTCCTGTGTAAGTACTGGAGCATCTGAGGAGAGAAATGGGGCACATTATCCCAGACTCATCCAAAGCCTCTCAAGAGATGGATACTCTCTGGTGGGCAGTGATTTGGGGACATAGAGAGGGAACACTTTATGTCCACACACCCAACTCTGTCTAGTGATTCTCTAATCTTTCAACCTTGCTGCTTTCAGATCTCAGACCAAGCAATCAAGCTTTTTACCACTTGCCAACAGGCCATGAACACCATTCCCTCAGTCCATTTTCCTTCAAACAAAATGCATAGCCATGTGTGCTGCTCACAGCTCTTTTCACTGGGAGTATATCCACTCTCCATTGCCTTTTCAGGCCAGAAATTGTTGATCTGTTGTAGTAAAAATTCTGTATGTGGCATAATAGCTGCTACCAAGGCTATCAGTTGATAAAATTCAAGGTATTCCATGATCATATGTCATATTACTTTAGGTTTCCACAGGAATCAAATGTGCTTGTAAACAAATCATGTACCCTTTAGTCATGTATCACTGAAGTCAGCACCAAACTCTGTATGTGATATTGTTTCTTGATAGTACCTTGATCTGGAGGTTTAATTTATAAATTTGAGGTATAGTTTATGCTAAGTCATGGACACAAGGATAAATAAAGGAGGCAGAACCAAGGTTATTGAGGGAAAGAAAGATACATTCTATGTTATTAAGGATTTTGAATAAGATTTATTTCTGCTGTATTCCTTGAAAACATAAGAATTGTGATCTCTTATAGAGATATCTGCCTAAAGAATGGCTGACATAATGAAAGGAAAAAGGGGTGCCTGGGTGGCTCAGTTGATTAAGCGTCCAACTTCCGCTCAGGTCATGATCTCATGGCTTGTGGGTTCAAGCCCTGCATTGGGCTCTGTGCTGACAGCTCAGAGCCTGGAACTGCTTCAGATTCTGTGTCTCCCTCTCTCTGCCCCTCCACCGCTCAACTCTGTCTCTGTCTCTCTCTCTCTCAAAAACAAACATTAAAAAATGTTAAAAAAATAAAGGAGGGGAAAAAAGAGAAAGAAATGATTCCAGACTAATCCATGGGTGGACATACTATTTAAGGTGGAAGTGGGAAAAAGAAAGATACATAAAGGACAGATGACACAAAATACAGGAGAAACTTTCATAAAGGGGCATAAACATAGTCTATATTTTCCCCAAAACACATAGCTAGTGAGTAGCAGAACCGGAATTTGAATACTCTTCTATATGATTCTAATTCTCATAATCAAGATCTATCATCTTCTCTTCCATGATAAAGAACTTACAGTTGAAGATAAAATTGGAGATGAATAGTTGCACAATTGTTGAGGGATCTTAGTACAACAAATGGATAATGCAAACTAGAAGCATCTTACAAGTGGCATGACAAAAGCAGGCTCCTTAATGGGGTGGGGGTGGAAGCTAGAAGCTCTACAGAATTTTTTCCTGTTTCTATCCAGAAGTTTTGTAGTTTGGGGCTTTAAATTTAGGTCTACAATCCATTTGAATAGGCTTTTGTATATGATACAAACTACAGGTTGAAATTCTTTTTTTTTTTTTTTGCCCGTGGATGTTTAATTGTTCCAGCACCATTTGTTTAAAAGATCACACTTGCTGTGAATATAAACTTGGCACCTTTCTTCAAAAATCAATGCATAATAAGTGTGTGTCTCTTTCTGGACTCTGAATTGGGTTCCACTGATTTATATCTTTATGATTTCATCTGTACCCCACAGAAAAGCTTTGTTTTTGAAGCCAAGATGGTTTTGATGTTCATGAAATTTCCTACAAGTTACATTTTTCAACACTGATTTCCTCAGCTCTAATATGGGGGGCAATAATACCCATTTTTCAGGGTTGTGTGAGAATGAAAGATAGTGCAGATAAAGCATCTATCTCAGTAGCCAGTGTGTGGTAGGCCCTCAGGAAATGTTACTAATTCTTCCCATCCATTCTCCACATTGTAAAGTTTAGTAATCTGGCAAAATATTCAATACACCCTCTAGGAAGATCACACTCTCTGTCACATCTAGTGTGTTAACTAATCCAAAGAATTTTTATATCTCTTAAGAAGATGGTTATAATAAAAATTGCTTATTTTCTGTACAGAGCCATATTAACCCTTGTACTGCTGGGTGCCTTAGCTATTGTCTTTATTATTCAGCTTTTAATACAAAAATCCAGGTTTCTTCCACTTGGGAACTAACTTAATGTCCATCTTGGGTTTGAATAGTGCATCCTTTCTTCTCCTTTTTTTCATTTCTCTTTTTTCCTCTTTTTCCTGAAAATTCTGATTTTGATTTCCTTTAGCTTATGTGTCTTTATCTCATAGAACACAATAAATTGTTCTCTTTCCATTTACAGCTCAAATATTACGATGGGATAAAAGGGTTATATGCATATTGCAGGGTACTTCAGTTCTCAGGCCTCTACAAACTTATCTTCTGTTAACAATGTCCAGGTGAGGAGACCAAATTGCCTCAAAGTTTGGGAGACCAGGAATTGTGGCCTGAGCTTGTGTTCTTTCCAAATGTAATTCTTCATCCCAATTTCTGTTAGGATGAATGAAATGATACCAGTATGCCAATCCATAACATCAAAGAAGAGGCTCCTTTAGTCAAGAATAAGGCCAGGAACACTTTTGGGGCCAATGATACTCAGGTTACTTTTGGTGACAGATTGCACTAGTGGCAGATTAGAACCCAGAGATGTAAAGCCTCCCTTCATTAACTAAAACTCTTAAAGGCAGTCTTTACTGGTCATAAAGGTGGGAAGAATATTTAGGAAGGTCTTTGTAGACTGAAGTAGTTTATTTCCATTGTTAGAGAAATAATTCAAAATGTACGTCTTCCCCATGCCCCATCACTAGTGTTATTTCTACTTACGGAAAGGTAAATAAAAATATCTTTGACCTGAAATAAAAGGACTTCCTTTTGTCAATTAATAGCTGTATGGCAAATAATTTCCTGATCCTTGAACTGAGAATGATAATGGAATTATAATCTTGGCTCTGCCTAATTTGTAGGACTATAGTGATAACTGAATGAGATATTAAATATAGAATGACCCCCCCCCCAAAAAAAAGAATGAAACCCAAAGAAAAGCTTCAAAAAGGAATTCATAAAGGAAATGCACACAAACACACAAACACACAAACATTGGATGCAGGATAATACAGATTTTATTAGGAAAGAATGGAAAGAAGAAAATTCAGTCATTGTGAAGAGTATAGTAACCTGGCAGAAGCTACTAAATATAATGCATATATCTAAAAAGATGATCAATAATGATCACTGTGGAGAGCTAAATATACACATGTAAGAGGTTGGTTAGGGGCACCTGGCTGGCTCAGTCGGTTAAGCTCCAACTCTTGATTTTGACTCACGTCATGATCTCATGGTTTGCGAGTTTGAGCCCACATTGGGCTCTGCCCTGAGAGCATGGAATCTGCTTGGGTTTCTCTCCCTCTCTCTCTGCTCCTCCCCACTCACATTTTCTCTCTCTCTGTCTCTCTTTCCCTCCCCCCACCAAAAACAAACTTAAAAAAATTTGTTTAATGGTTTCTGGTCTCACATTTATGTTTTTCATCCATTTTGAATTTATTTTTGTGTATGGTGTAAGAAAGTGGTCCAGTTTCATTCTTCTGCATGTCCTCATACAGTTTTCCCAACACTTTTTGTTGAAGAGACTGTCTTTTTTCCATTGGATATTCTTTCCTGCTTTGTCAAAGATTAGTTGACCATATAGTTGTGGGTCCATTTCTAGGTTTTCTATTCTGTTGCATTATGTGTCTGTTTTCGTGCCAGTGCCATACTATCTTGATGACTACAACTTTGTAATATAGCTTGAAATCTGGAATAGTGATGCTTCTAGTTTTGTTTTTCTTTTTCGGGACTTCTTTGGCTATTTAGGGTCTTCTGTGGTTCCATACAAATTTTTGTATTGTTTGTTCTGGCTCCTTGAAAAATGCTGGCGGTATTTTGATAGGGATTGCATTAAATGTGTAGATTGCTTTTGGTAGTATAGACATTTTAACAGTGTTTGTCTTTCCAATATGTGAGCAGTGAATGCTTTTCCATTTCTTTGTGTCCTCAATTTCTTTCATAAGTGTTCTATAGTTTTCAGAATACAGATTTTTTACCTCTTTGGTTAGGTTTATTCCTAGATATCTTATTGTTTTTGGTGCAATTGCAAATAGAAACGATTCCTTTATTTCTTTTTCTGCTGCTTATTTATTGGTATATAGAAATACAACAGATTTTTGCATGTTGATTTTATATCTTGTGACTTTGCTGAATTCACATATTAGTTCTAGCAATTTTTTGGTGGAGTTTTTTGGGTTTTCTACATAGAGTATCATGTCATCTGTGACAGTGGAAGTTTGATGTCCTCCTTGCTGATTTGGATGCTTTTTATTTCTTTTTGTGTCTGATTTCTAAGGCTAAGACTTCCAGCACTATGTTAAGTAGTAATGGTGAGAGTGGACATCCTTGTCTTGTTTCTGATCATAGGGGAAAGGCTCTCAGTTTTTCCTCACTTAGGATGGTATTAGCTGTGGGTAGTTTATATACGGCCTTTATGACATTGAGGTATGTGTCATCTAACCCTACTTTGTTGAGTGTTTTTATAAAGAATGGATGTATTTTGTCAAATGCTTTTTTATGCATCTATCGATGATAGATGATTCTTATGATTCTTATCCTTTCTTTTACTAATGTGGTGTGTCACATTGATTTGTGAATACTGAACCAGTCCTGCAAACAAGGAACAAATCCCACTTGATCATGGTGAATAATTCTTTTAATGTACTATTGAACTAGATTCTCTAGTATCTTTTTGAGAATTTTTGCATCCATGTTCATCAGGGATACTGGCCTATGATATAGGAAACCATCAAAATCCTAGAGGAGAACACAGGCAGCAACCTCTGTGACCTCAGTCAGAGCAATTTCTTACTAGACATGTTACCAAAGGCAAGAGAAACAAAAGCAAACACGAACTATTGGGACTTCATCAAGATAAAAACCTTCTGCACAGTGAAGGAAGCAACCAACAAAACTAAAAGGCAGACTACAGAATGGAGACGATATTTGCAAATGATATATCTGATAAAGGGTTAGTATCCAAAATCCATAAAGAATTTAGCAAACTCAACACCAAAAAGCAAATAATCCAGATAAGAAATGGGAAGAAAACATGAAGAGACACTTTTCTAAAAAAGACATCTGGGGTGTTAGGGTGGCTCAGTCAGTTAAGCTACTGACTTCAGCTCGGGTCATGATCTCGCGGTTTATGAGTTTGAGGCCCACGTTGGGCTCTGTGCTGATAGCTCAGAGCCTAGAGCCTGCTTCGGATTCTGTGTCTCCCTCTCTCTCTGCCCATCTCCTGCTTGTGCTCCATCTCTCTGTCTCTCTGTCTCTGTCTCTGTCTCTCAAAAAAAAAAAGACATCCAGATGGCTAACAGACACATGAAAAGATGCTCAACATTACTCACCATTAGGGAAATACAAATCAAAACCACAATGAGATATTACCTCACACCAGTCAGAATGGCTAGACTTAACAACACAAGAAACAACAGGTGTTTGTGGGAATGCAAACTGATGCTGCCATTCTGGAAAATAGTATGGAGGTTCCTTAAAAAACTGAACATAGAACTACCCTATGACCCAGCAAGTGCACTATTAGGTATTTACCCAAAGGACACAAAAATACAAATTTGAAGGGGTACATGCACCCTAATGTTTATAGCAGCATTATCAGCAATAGCCAAACTATGGAGAGAACCCAAATGTCCATCGATTGATGAATGGATAAAGAAGATGTGGTATATATATACACAATAGAATATTTCTCAGCCACCAAAAAGAATGAAATCTTGCCATTTGCAATGATGTGAATGGATCTAGAATGTACTCTGCTAAGTGAAATATTCAGAGGAAGACAAATACCATATAATTTCACTCATATGTGGAATTTAAGAAATAAAACACATGAACATTGAGGAGGGTAAAAAAGAGAAGAAAGAGAGAGAAATAAACCACAAGAGACTCTTACTGATAGAGAACAAACTATGGTCTGACAGAGGGAGGCGGGAGGGAGATAGGCTTGATGGGTAACAGGTATTAAGGAGGGCACTTGCTGTGATGGGCACTGGATGTTGTATGCAAGTGGTGAATCACTGAATTCTATTCTTGAAACCAACATTTCACTATATGTTAACTAAATAAAATGTAAACAAAAAATAAAATAAAAAGACAATTTAAATGCCATAGAAGTGAAAAGTGATGGTCACTTTTCCAAGGCTGAAACTATGAATCAACAGATGTTGACCAGCATCTGGAGTTGACCAGATGGAGTAGATCAGCAATTCTTACAGTGATCAAGAGAAAATAAGAATAAGATCAAATTTAAGTAGACTTCATTCCCTTAATAGAATCACAAGCATTGCAGTAAAAGATGATGAAAGTGAAGAATAAGCATGTGTTCCCAGTAAAGTTTAGGGAGAAAGTTCTTACAGGAACAGCAACTTTGGTAAACTGGTCTAGAAATATATCTTTGGGCAGTGGTGGGTCTACAACAAGTCGATCAGCAGCAGGAAGGCTAAAAAGAGCTGGACACACACACAGTGCAGCAGCAGGTAGTCCTGCAGCAGGGGCTGTGGTAGCAGGTTGGCAGCAGTAGGCTGACAACAGCTGAATGCACAACCTTGAGCTAGGCACCCAGGCAGGCAGGAGCACGTGGGGGTGGTAGTAGGTTCTCTTGCAGTACAGGGATAGAGCAATCTGGCTGGGAGCAAGCTGTACAGCAGCAACTGGGGCAGCAGCAAGGCTGGCAGCAGCTGGACCCACAGCCACTGGATCCACAGCAGGTGGTCCTGCAGAAGGTAGGCTGGGAGCAAGAGAAGGAACATGAGTGGATCATGGTGTCAGGGGTAGAGGGTGGGCAGGTCCTGTTCAGAGGCAAGTTTCTCAGATTCTAGTGCCCCTTCCTGTTCTGAGGCTTTTGTGCCCTAGACCCCTGAAGTTTGGATCATGGGAATGGCTTTTCTTGTTGTTGTTATTGTTTACATTGATTTCGAAGATCACTGGGGGAGGTGTGGAAAAAATGAGGAAGCTGTTCCCTAAATGTTATGATTTACAGAAAATAAGTGTTTAATGTGTTTCCTATTTGAGAATGACTCATAGAAAAATTTTCAGATATAGGGTTATGGGTTGGCTTAATTGGATAAATGTCCAACTCTTGAACCCAGTTAAGATGTTAATCTCAGGAAGATGAGCTCAAGACCTACATTGGGCTCCATGTTGGGCACAATGCCTATGATAAAAAAAAAAGAAGAGAGAAGGAAAGAAAATAAATATCCAGATAAAAGCAAGGTGGTCACATCAAGAGCAACACTCTTGCTACAATAATTTCATCATGTGATATTATTCCTACTGGCCTGGGGTGTGGTTGGTAGGTGAGGTCAGTAGATATCCCCAGGTTGCTCCATAGGTTGAACACAGATTGGGATGTTGCTGAAGTGAGGGATGATGTTGATATGTTCACAGTAAAAAATTAAATTCATGCCTGACTAAGTCTGTTTCCTCACAAAAGCCTGATTCAACCCTTTCACAGTCACCTGTCTCTTGTACCACCCTAGTCCATCTTGGTATCCCATTTCAATCAAAGACACATGAGTGGAGGATGTCTGACAACATCTTTTCCAAATGTGAAAGCAGAATCAAAGAGGAAGATAGAAACCACAGAGTATACTGAGACTAAGAAAACATCAATAAATACACTTCCTGGATAACCAGTGGTCCAGATTTATGAAGAACTGACAAACTGCCTTAAGGGAGGGAAGAAAAATAGGTTTGGCAGAAAATCACATGATGCCATTTTACTATACCAGCAGGTCCTGGGGACGAGGAGGCCAAACAAGAATGTGATTTGCGCGACCCAAACACAAGCGTGTTCAGCTGCCTCTGCTGCTCACGAGGACACCGCAGGCTCACCTGTATGTGAGGCAGAAGAGTGCTGAGGGGCTGGATGCCACCCAAGGCAACAGGAGCATCCTGTGTTCCCCAGGGCTCTAAAGGGCAGGTCCCGCTGTCCTCACATACGGCCGCTGTGGCTGAGCTGTAGGACACTGATGTCTACAACTTAGTGCCAGTGATGGCCCACCTGTACAGGAGAATAACACTTCTGGGGTCAAAGAAGGCCTCGGATGGACATCTTGCTGGCGCTGAGACTAAGGGTGTGTGCTACCACGTCTGGAGATCTGAACGTAAGTGCGCTTCAAGCAAGCGCCCGAACCACAGTCTTGGATCTGAGTGTGTCCATGTCAGCTGTGGGACATTCCACTGCGCACGATGACTTGTGGAGGACTGTGTATGGCTCCACACGGACACTGCATGTGATGTCAAATGGACGTACAAAACCTCGCATGGGAAACAGGTTACAAAAACACAAAGACAAGACGGGATTCCAAATGACTAGGATTTATTAAGAGATACAGGGGAGACTCCCCGCGTCTAGGGAGACATTGAAAGGGAACATGACAGGCAGCAAGAGGCGTACAAGTTTCGTGAGTACACCGAGAAAGGAAACATACCCGTGTGGGCTTTCAGCAGTTTCCACGAGGTATAGGTCATTCCTGAGGAGTTGTTTTGCTGACGGATTCAGAGGGACGGGATACAGTTCTTGACTATGGAGACCAAAGAGAGATCCTAACTCTGTATCAGGATGGGTGAAGCTGGCACATGACCCAGAGGAAGGAAAGAAGAAGCGAATCAGGGAGAAGCGGTCCACAACTTCATCAGGCCGATTCACAAGACGGTAGACAGGCAGGCGACTAACCGAGATGTTGGGGATTGCGGGCTGGCTTTCCGCAACGCTTGGCGGTGACCAATTCCCAAGCGGCAAGTCAGATGGTGGTTCTTGGCGAGGCAGTCAGCAGCAGGAAGGCTGGCAGCAGGATCCAGAGCCCTGGGCTAGGCACCCAGGCAGGCAGGCAGCAGCAGGTGGGTGGTAGCAGGTTCTCGTGCAGTACACGGGGGTTCAGCAACCTGGCTGGCAGCAGCGGGACCCACATCAGTTTTGTCCACAGCCGCTGGACCCACAGCCGCTGGACCCACAACAGCTGGGCTGGCAGCAGGTGGTCCGGCAGCAGGTGGTATGACAGCAAGTTGGGCAGCAGCAAGGCTGGCAGCAGCTCGACCCACAGCCGCTAGACCCACCGCAGTTGTGTCCACAGCCGCTGGACCCACAGCAGCTGGGCTGGCAGCAGGTGGTCCGGCAGCAGGTGGTGTGACAGCAAGCTGGGCAGCAGCAAGGCTGGCAGCAGCTGGACCGACAGCCGCTAGACCCACCGCAGTTGTGTCCACAGCCGCTACACCCACAGCAGCTGGGCTGGCAGCAGGTGGTCCGGCAGCAGGTGGTGTGACAGCAAGCTGGGCGGCAGCAAGGCTGGCAGCAGCTGGACCCACAGCCGCTGGACCCACAGCCGCTGGGCTGGCAGCAGGTGGTCCGGCAGCACGTGGTCCTGCAGCACGTAGGCTGGCAGCAAGAGGACCAGCACGAGTGGGTCATGGTGTCAGGGGTGGAGGGTGGGCAGGGCCTGTCCGGAGGTGAGGTTGTCAGATTCTGGTGCCTCCTCCGCTTCTGGGGCTTTTATGCGCTGGACCCCCGAAGGTTAGGCCAATGGGCAGGACTTTCCTTGTTGGTGTTTACATCGTTTTCCATAGTCACTGGGGGAATCATACACGAGGAAGCTGTTTCCTAAATGTTAGGAATCGTTACAAAATAAGTGTCTAATGGTTTCCTATTGGACAATAACTCACAGCAACATTTTCCAATGAGAGGAAGGTGGGCACATCAGCAGCATCGTTCTTGTTTCAGTGATCATGGCATCCATCGTGTGATCACGTTCTGCTGGGGTGGCTAGGCTCACAGCAGTGTTCCCTCCCCAGGCTTTGCCCTTAGACTGTATGTGGATTGCGAGGATCTCTGAGGTGAGGGGCATGATGCTGCTATGTTCACTGGGACAAATGTGGTAGATCCCTGAGCCCAGTTCCGTTTCCCCACAGAAGCCGGATTCAAGACGCCCACAGGCATATCTGTCTCCTGTAGCACCCAACCCCACCTGCGTATCCCAGTTCAATCAAAGAGCCTTGCGTAGCCGATGTCTGGGGTTTTCTCTGCCACATGGCAAGGCAGAAGCAAAGCAGGTGGGGAGAAGCAGCAGCAGTACTCTGGGACTAAGCAAGCATCAGTCAATATACGTCCTTGTTGAACAGGACCCCTGAGTTTCCTAGGGTCGAATGCTTTCACCGGAGGGGGGGGGGGGCTTTCAGGGGCATAAAGGCGGGGGCAGTATGGGCAAAACCAGGTGAGTTGGGCACTCTAGTCCTAACCTTGTTAGCTAGCCTCGTCAGTGTCCTCACGTAGCTCATTACATCTTTATTTATGGTTGCTCTTTCCTTTTTCTGTCAGGCTGTCTTTCTTTTTCTGCCTTTCTCCCTTCCTCCCTGCATGCCTGTCCATCCCTTCCTCGCACCGTGCCTTCTTTGCTTCCTTCCTTCCCTTCAGTCTTTAGTTTCTTTCTTTCTTCTCTTCCCTTTCTCCCTCTCTTCCCCCCTCCCCCCTGCCTTCTGTGCTTCCTTTCTTCCTCCCTCCCTTCTCCTTTTCGCCCTACTCCTCTCCTCATCCCCCCATTCATTTTCCACCATCTTCTTCTGTTTCTTCCAATGATTTTCTCCATCCGCCCGGCTAATTAAGAACATAGTGGAGTGAAGGGTGACAACCATAGTCTGCCCAAGACGTCTGAAGCCACCAAACCTATCTCTTGGGTACTGGTGTGTTTGGGACAACTTCTGCCTACCAGCTCTGCACCTCAATGCCTAAGAGCCCTTTTCACACGCAGCAGAATGTCAGGCTGCCTGAGCATGCCACACGGAGAAAACACACTCAACCCTTGCTTCCGGAGAGTGGGGTTATAAAGACTCCAGCTCCCTCATGGCTGAAATAAGAGAATCTCAACCTGTGTGTGTGTGTGTGTGTGTGTGTGTGTGTGTGAGCGTGTGTGTGTGAGCGTGCGTGCGTGTTTGGAGTTGTTCCGTTTCTGAGATACCTTTCAGGTTAAAGCTTTGGTTGCAAACTGTGATGCGGGCCTCAAAGTGTTTCTTCCCTGTGACACTTCCCCACACTCGGACCAGTGTGATATGACCTCCCCAAAGAATCCACATTCCTGGACTCTTTACTTAAGAGGAGCTTCTGGAAAACCAAAGTCTGACATTCCTTTACCCCACTCAGTCTCAATTTCCTCACCTCTACAATGGGAACCTTAATACCTACTTTGCAAATCCCTCCACGAATTAAAGGGAATGCTCAGGAAGGATTTAGTCAACATCCAGCAAATATTCGGAAACATGGGTCGTGTCAGGTTTTCATCTCATTTTGCCAACATGGCGCTCTTGAGAACCAGCAGCGGTAGGCACGTTTGGCCTTGGCAGTCTCTCCAGAGCATCCTGGGTACCTAGTCTCCAGTGGTGGCATGTGTCCTGGATAGGGGCCTTCGAAGCTCATCAGAGGTCCCTCCACTGCTCCCAGGAAGTGACCCGGGGCCCTGTCTCCTATTCCTCTCAGAGCCTGAATCGGCCTCACGGCCCTGAGTGCTGAGGCGGCACCAGTGGCTCTGGACCAGGAGCACCAGCCTTCGTCCTCGACTCCTAGGAATGCCCACGTCGTTGTCTCTTTCTTCTTCCTCACATTCTCCTCACCCCCACGGAGGAGGCACCGTTTTTTCCCCCCTCGGTTGCTCACACTTCCTCCACAATATACCAGAGCTTATCCTGTTTCCTTAGATGGCTCAGAGCTCATGGATTACTCAAAGTCCTACATGCCCATTGCACGATCTCTCTGGCCCCGACACCATGCTTCGTCAACTCTCTGGGCAACATTTTGATCACGATGACAAACTGCCGTACGGGAGGGGAGATACATAGGTTTGGCAGAAAATCACATGATGCCATTTTACTATACCAGCAGGTCCTGGGGACGAGGAGGCCAAGCAAGAATGTGATTTGCACGACCCAAACACAAGCGTGTTCAGCTGCCTCTGCTGCTCACGAGGACACCGCAGGCTCACCTGTACGTGAGGCAGAAGAGTGCTGAGGGGCTGGATGCCACCCAAGGCAACAGGAGCATCCTGTGTTCCCCAGGGCTCTAAAGGGCAGGTCCCGCTGTCCTCACATACGGCCGCTGTGGCTGAGCTGTAGGACACTGATGTCTACAACTTAGTGCCAGTGATGGCCCGCCTGTACAGGAGAATAACACTTCTGCGGTCAAAGAAGGCCTCGGATGGACATCTTGCCGGCGCTGAGACTAAGGGTGTGCGCTACCACGTCTGGAGATCTGAACGTAAGTGCGCTTCAAGCAAGCGCCCGAACCACAGTCTTGGATCCGAGTGTGTCCATGTCAGCTGTGGGACATTCCACTGTGAAATCTCCTCAGCTGAAAATGCGCACGATGACTTGTGGAGGACTGTGTATGGCTCCACACGGACACTGCACGTGATGTCAAATGGACGTACAAAACCTCGCATGGGAAACAGGGTACAAAAACACAAAGACAAGACGGGATTCCAAATGACTAGGATTTATTAAGAGATACAGGGGAGACTCCCCGCGTCTAGGGAGACATTGAAAGGGAACATGACAGGCAGCAAGAGGCGTACAAGCTTCGTGAGTACACCGAGAAAGGAAACATACCGGTGTGGGCTTTCAGCAGTTTCCACGAGGTATAGGTCATTCCTGAGGAGTTGTTTCGCTGACGGATTCAGAGGGACGGGATACAGTTCTTGACTATGGAGACCAAAGAGAGATCCTAACTCTGTATCAGGATGGGTGAAGCTGGCACATGACCCAGAGGAAGGAAAGAAGAAGCGAATCAGGGAGAAGCGGTCCACAACTTCATCAGGCCGATTCACAAGACGGTAGACAGGCAGGCGACTAACCGAGATGTTGGGGATTGCGGGCTGGCTTTCCGCAACGCTTGGCGGTGACCAATTCCCAAGCGGCAAGTCAGATGGTGGTTCTTGGCGAGGCAGTCAGCAGCAGGAAGGCTGGCAGCAGGATCCAGAGCCCTGGGCTAGGCACCCAGGCAGGCAGGCAGCAGCAGGTGGGGTGGTAGCAGGTTCTCGTGCAGTACACGGGGGTTCAGCAACCTGGCTGGCAGCAGCGGGACCCACATCAGTTTTGTCCACAGCCGCTGGACCCACAGCCGCTGGACCCACAACAGCTGGGCTGGCAGCAGGTGGTCCGGCAGCAGGTGGTATGACAGCAAGTTGGGCAGCAGCAAGGCTGGCAGCAGCTCGACCCACAGCCGCTAGACCCACCGCAGTTGTGTCCACAGCCGCTGGACCCACAGCAGCTGGGCTGGCAGCAGGTGGTCCGGCAGCAGGTGGTGTGACAGCAAG
Source organism: Prionailurus viverrinus (assembly GCF_022837055.1). NCBI lineage: Eukaryota > Metazoa > Chordata > Mammalia > Carnivora > Felidae > Prionailurus > Prionailurus viverrinus. The sequence continues at coordinate 3,570,519 of NW_025927605.1, forward strand.
CTGGGCAGCAGCAAGGCTGGCAGCAGCTGGACCGACAGCCGCTAGACCCACCGCAGTTGTGTCCACAGCCGCTACACCCACAGCAGCTGGGCTGGCAGCAGGTGGTCCGGCAGCAGGTGGTGTGACAGCAAGCTGGGCGGCAGCAAGGCTGGCAGCAGCTGGACCCACAGCCGCTGGACCCACAGCCGCTGGGCTGGCAGCAGGTGGTCCGGCAGCACGTGGTCCTGCAGCACGTAGGCTGGCAGCAAGAGGACCAGCACGAGTGGGTCATGGTGTCAGGGGTGGAGGGTGGGCAGGGCCTGTCCGGAGGTGAGGTTGTCAGATTCTGGTGCCTCCTCCGCTTCTGGGGCTTTTATGCGCTGGACCCCCGAAGGTTAGGCCAATGGGCAGGACTTTCCTTGTTGGTGTTTACATCGTTTTCCATAGTCACTGGGGGAATCATACACGAGGAAGCTGTTTCCTAAATGTTAGGAATCGTTACAAAATAAGTGTCTAATGGTTTCCTATTGGACAATAACTCACAGCAACATTTTCCAATGAGAGGAAGGTGGGCACATCAGCAGCATCGTTCTTGTTTCAGTGATCATGGCATCCATCGTGTGATCACGTTCTGCTGGGGTGGCTAGGCTCACAGCAGTGTTCCCTCCCCAGGCTTTGCCCTTAGACTGTATGTGGATTGCGAGGATCTCTGAGGTGAGGGGCATGATGCTGCTATGTTCACTGGGACAAATGTGGTAGATCCCTGAGCCCAGTTCCGTTTCCCCACAGAAGCCGGATTCAAGACGCCCACAGGCATATCTGTCTCCTGTAGCACCCAACCCCACCTGCGTATCCCAGCTCAATCAAAGAGCCTTGCGTAGCCGATGTCTGGGGTTTTCTCTGCCACATGGCAAGGCAGAAGCAAAGCAGGTGGGGAGAAGCAGCAGCAGTACTCTGGGACTAAGCAAGCATCAGTCAATATACGTCCTTGTTGAACAGGACCCCTGAGTTTCCTAGGGTCGAATGCTTTCACCGGAGGGGGGGGGGGGCTTTCAGGGGCATAAAGGCGGGGGCAGTATGGGCAAAACCAGGTGAGTTGGGCACTCTAGTCCTAACCTTGTTAGCTAGCCTCGTCAGTGTCCTCACGTAGCTCATTACATCTTTATTTATGGTTGCTCTTTCCTTTTTCTGTCAGGCTGTCTTTCTTTTTCTGCCTTTCTCCCTTCCTCCCTGCATGCCTGTCCATCCCTTCCTCGCACCGTGCCTTCTTTGCTTCCTTCCTTCCCTTCAGTCTTTAGTTTCTTTCTTTCTTCTCTTCCCTTTCTCCCTCTCTTCCCCCCTCCCCCCTGCCTTCTGTGCTTCCTTTCTTCCTCCCTCCCTTCTCCTTTTCGCCCTACTCCTCTCCTCATCCCCCCATTCATTTTCCACCATCTTCTTCTGTTTCTTCCAATGATTTTCTCCATCCGCCCGGCTAATTAAGAACATAGTGGAGTGAAGGGTGACAACCATAGTCTGCCCAAGACGTCTGAAGCCACCAAACCTATCTCTTGGGTACTGGTGTGTTTGGGACAACTTCTGCCTACCAGCTCTGCACCTCAATGCCTAAGAGCCCTTTTCACACGCAGCAGAATGTCAGGCTGCCTGAGCATGCCACACGGAGAAAACACACTCAACCCTTGCTTCCGGAGAGTGGGGTTATAAAGACTCCAGCTCCCTCATGGCTGAAATAAGAGAATCTCAACCTGTGTGTGTGTGTGTGTGTGTGTGTGTGTGTGTGTGTGAGCGTGTGTGTGTGAGCGTGCGTGCGTGTTTGGAGTTGTTCCGTTTCTGAGATACCTTTCAGGTTAAAGCTTTGGTTGCAAACTGTGATGCGGGCCTCAAAGTGTTTCTTCCCTGTGACACTTCCCCACACTCGGACCAGTGTGATATGACCTCCCCAAAGAATCCACATTCCTGGACTCTTTACTTAAGAGGAGCTTCTGGAAAACCAAAGTCTGACATTCCTTTACCCCACTCAGTCTCAATTTCCTCACCTCTACAATGGGAACCTTAATACCTACTTTGCAAATCCCTCCACGAATTAAAGGGAATGCTCAGGAAGGATTTAGTCAACATCCAGCAAATATTCGGAAACATGGGTCGTGTCAGGTTTTCATCTCATTTTGCCAACATGGCGCTCTTGAGAACCAGCAGCGGTAGGCACGTTTGGCCTTGGCAGTCTCTCCAGAGCATCCTGGGTACCTAGTCTCCAGTGGTGGCATGTGTCCTGGATAGGGGCCTTCGAAGCTCATCAGAGGTCCCTCCACTGCTCCCAGGAAGTGACCCGGGGCCCTGTCTCCTATTCCTCTCAGAGCCTGAATCGGCCTCACGGCCCTGAGTGCTGAGGCGGCACCAGTGGCTCTGGACCAGGAGCACCAGCCTTCGTCCTCGACTCCTAGGAATGCCCACGTCGTTGTCTCTTTCTTCTTCCTCACATTCTCCTCACCCCCACGGAGGAGGCACCGTTTTTTCCCCCCTCGGTTGCTCACACTTCCTCCACAATATACCAGAGCTTATCCTGTTTCCTTAGATGGCTCAGAGCTCATGGATTACTCAAAGTCCTACATGCCCATTGCACGATCTCTCTGGCCCCGACACCATGCTTCGTCAACTCTCTGGGCAACATTTTGATCACGATGACAAACTGCCGTACGGGAGGGGAGATACATAGGTTTGGCAGAAAATCACATGATGCCATTTTACTATACCAGCAGGTCCTGGGGACGAGGAGGCCAAGCAAGAATGTGATTTGCACGACCCAAACACAAGCGTGTTCAGCTGCCTCTGCTGCTCACGAGGACACCGCAGGCTCACCTGTACGTGAGGCAGAAGAGTGCTGAGGGGCTGGATGCCACCCAAGGCAACAGGAGCATCCTGTGTTCCCCAGGGCTCTAAAGGGCAGGTCCCGCTGTCCTCACATACGGCCGCTGTGGCTGAGCTGTAGGACACTGATGTCTACAACTTAGTGCCAGTGATGGCCCGCCTGTACAGGAGAATAACACTTCTGCGGTCAAAGAAGGCCTCGGATGGACATCTTGCCGGCGCTGAGACTAAGGGTGTGCGCTACCACGTCTGGAGATCTGAACGTAAGTGCGCTTCAAGCAAGCGCCCGAACCACAGTCTTGGATCCGAGTGTGTCCATGTCAGCTGTGGGACATTCCACTGTGAAATCTCCTCAGCTGAAAATGCGCACGATGACTTGTGGAGGACTGTGTATGGCTCCACACGGACACTGCACGTGATGTCAAATGGACGTACAAAACCTCGCATGGGAAACAGGGTACAAAAACACAAAGACAAGACGGGATTCCAAATGACTAGGATTTATTAAGAGATACAGGGGAGACTCCCCGCGTCTAGGGAGACATTGAAAGGGAACATGACAGGCAGCAAGAGGCGTACAAGCTTCGTGAGTACACCGAGAAAGGAAACATACCGGTGTGGGCTTTCAGCAGTTTCCACGAGGTATAGGTCATTCCTGAGGAGTTGTTTCGCTGACGGATTCAGAGGGACGGGATACAGTTCTTGACTATGGAGACCAAAGAGAGATCCTAACTCTGTATCAGGATGGGTGAAGCTGGCACATGACCCAGAGGAAGGAAAGAAGAAGCGAATCAGGGAGAAGCGGTCCACAACTTCATCAGGCCGATTCACAAGACGGTAGACAGGCAGGCGACTAACCGAGATGTTGGGGATTGCGGGCTGGCTTTCCGCAACGCTTGGCGGTGACCAATTCCCAAGCGGCAAGTCAGATGGTGGTTCTTGGCGAGGCAGTCAGCAGCAGGAAGGCTGGCAGCAGGATCCAGAGCCCTGGGCTAGGCACCCAGGCAGGCAGGCAGCAGCAGGTGGGGTGGTAGCAGGTTCTCGTGCAGTACACGGGGGTTCAGCAACCTGGCTGGCAGCAGCGGGACCCACATCAGTTTTGTCCACAGCCGCTGGACCCACAGCCGCTGGACCCACAACAGCTGGGCTGGCAGCAGGTGGTCCGGCAGCAGGTGGTATGACAGCAAGTTGGGCAGCAGCAAGGCTGGCAGCAGCTCGACCCACAGCCGCTAGACCCACCGCAGTTGTGTCCACAGCCGCTGGACCCACAGCAGCTGGGCTGGCAGCAGGTGGTCCGGCAGCAGGTGGTGTGACAGCAAGCTGGGCAGCAGCAAGGCTGGCAGCAGCTGGACCGACAGCCGCTAGACCCACCGCAGTTGTGTCCACAGCCGCTACACCCACAGCAGCTGGGCTGGCAGCAGGTGGTCCGGCAGCAGGTGGTGTGACAGCAAGCTGGGCGGCAGCAAGGCTGGCAGCAGCTGGACCCACAGCCGCTGGACCCACAGCCGCTGGGCTGGCAGCAGGTGGTCCGGCAGCACGTGGTCCTGCAGCACGTAGGCTGGCAGCAAGAGGACCAGCACGAGTGGGTCATGGTGTCAGGGGTGGAGGGTGGGCAGGGCCTGTCCGGAGGTGAGGTTGTCAGATTCTGGTGCCTCCTCCGCTTCTGGGGCTTTTATGCGCTGGACCCCCGAAGGTTAGGCCAATGGGCAGGACTTTCCTTGTTGGTGTTTACATCGTTTTCCATAGTCACTGGGGGAATCATACACGAGGAAGCTGTTTCCTAAATGTTAGGAATCGTTACAAAATAAGTGTCTAATGGTTTCCTATTGGACAATAACTCACAGCAACATTTTCCAATGAGAGGAAGGTGGGCACATCAGCAGCATCGTTCTTGTTTCAGTGATCATGGCATCCATCGTGTGATCACGTTCTGCTGGGGTGGCTAGGCTCACAGCAGTGTTCCCTCCCCAGGCTTTGCCCTTAGACTGTATGTGGATTGCGAGGATCTCTGAGGTGAGGGGCATGATGCTGCTATGTTCACTGGGACAAATGTGGTAGATCCCTGAGCCCAGTTCCGTTTCCCCACAGAAGCCGGATTCAAGACGCCCACAGGCATATCTGTCTCCTGTAGCACCCAACCCCACCTGCGTATCCCAGTTCAATCAAAGAGCCTTGCGTAGCCGATGTCTGGGGTTTTCTCTGCCACATGGCAAGGCAGAAGCAAAGCAGGTGGGGAGAAGCAGCAGCAGTACTCTGGGACTAAGCAAGCATCAGTCAATATACGTCCTTGTTGAACAGGACCCCTGAGTTTCCTAGGGTCGAATGCTTTCACCGGAGGGGGGGGGGGGGCTTTCAGGGGCATAAAGGCGGGGGCAGTATGGGCAAAACCAGGTGAGTTGGGCACTCTAGTCCTAACCTTGTTAGCTAGCCTCGTCAGTGTCCTCACGTAGCTCATTACATCTTTATTTATGGTTGCTCTTTCCTTTTTCTGTCAGGCTGTCTTTCTTTTTCTGCCTTTCTCCCTTCCTCCCTGCATGCCTGTCCATCCCTTCCTCGCACCGTGCCTTCTTTGCTTCCTTCCTTCCCTTCAGTCTTTAGTTTCTTTCTTTCTTCTCTTCCCTTTCTCCCTCTCTTCCCCCCTCCCCCCTGCCTTCTGTGCTTCCTTTCTTCCTCCCTCCCTTCTCCTTTTCGCCCTACTCCTCTCCTCATCCCCCCATTCATTTTCCACCATCTTCTTCTGTTTCTTCCAATGATTTTCTCCATCCGCCCGGCTAATTAAGAACATAGTGGAGTGAAGGGTGACAACCATAGTCTGCCCAAGACGTCTGAAGCCACCAAACCTATCTCTTGGGTACTGGTGTGTTTGGGACAACTTCTGCCTACCAGCTCTGCACCTCAATGCCTAAGAGCCCTTTTCACACGCAGCAGAATGTCAGGCTGCCTGAGCATGCCACACGGAGAAAACACACTCAACCCTTGCTTCCGGAGAGTGGGGTTATAAAGACTCCAGCTCCCTCATGGCTGAAATAAGAGAATCTCAACCTGTGTGTGTGTGTGTGTGTGTGTGTGTGTGTGTGTGAGCGTGTGTGTGTGAGCGTGCGTGCGTGTTTGGAGTTGTTCCGTTTCTGAGATACCTTTCAGGTTAAAGCTTTGGTTGCAAACTGTGATGCGGGCCTCAAAGTGTTTCTTCCCTGTGACACTTCCCCACACTCGGACCAGTGTGATATGACCTCCCCAAAGAATCCACATTCCTGGACTCTTTACTTAAGAGGAGCTTCTGGAAAACCAAAGTCTGACATTCCTTTACCCCACTCAGTCTCAATTTCCTCACCTCTACAATGGGAACCTTAATACCTACTTTGCAAATCCCTCCACGAATTAAAGGGAATGCTCAGGAAGGATTTAGTCAACATCCAGCAAATATTCGGAAACATGGGTCGTGTCAGGTTTTCATCTCATTTTGCCAACATGGCGCTCTTGAGAACCAGCAGCGGTAGGCACGTTTGGCCTTGGCAGTCTCTCCAGAGCATCCTGGGTACCTAGTCTCCAGTGGTGGCATGTGTCCTGGATAGGGGCCTTCGAAGCTCATCAGAGGTCCCTCCACTGCTCCCAGGAAGTGACCCGGGGCCCTGTCTCCTATTCCTCTCAGAGCCTGAATCGGCCTCACGGCCCTGAGTGCTGAGGCGGCACCAGTGGCTCTGGACCAGGAGCACCAGCCTTCGTCCTCGACTCCTAGGAATGCCCACGTCGTTGTCTCTTTCTTCTTCCTCACATTCTCCTCACCCCCACGGAGGAGGCACCGTTTTTTCCCCCCTCGGTTGCTCACACTTCCTCCACAATATACCAGAGCTTATCCTGTTTCCTTAGATGGCTCAGAGCTCATGGATTACTCAAAGTCCTACATGCCCATTGCACGATCTCTCTGGCCCCGACACCATGCTTCGTCAACTCTCTGGGCAACATTTTGATCACGATGACAAACTGCCGTACGGGAGGGGAGATACATAGGTTTGGCAGAAAATCACATGATGCCATTTTACTATACCAGCAGGTCCTGGGGACGAGGAGGCCAAGCAAGAATGTGATTTGCACGACCCAAACACAAGCGTGTTCAGCTGCCTCTGCTGCTCACGAGGACACCGCAGGCTCACCTGTACGTGAGGCAGAAGAGTGCTGAGGGGCTGGATGCCACCCAAGGCAACAGGAGCATCCTGTGTTCCCCAGGGCTCTAAAGGGCAGGTCCCGCTGTCCTCACATACGGCCGCTGTGGCTGAGCTGTAGGACACTGATGTCTACAACTTAGTGCCAGTGATGGCCCGCCTGTACAGGAGAATAACACTTCTGCGGTCAAAGAAGGCCTCGGATGGACATCTTGCCGGCGCTGAGACTAAGGGTGTGCGCTACCACGTCTGGAGATCTGAACGTAAGTGCGCTTCAAGCAAGCGCCCGAACCACAGTCTTGGATCCGAGTGTGTCCATGTCAGCTGTGGGACATTCCACTGTGAAATCTCCTCAGCTGAAAATGCGCACGATGACTTGTGGAGGACTGTGTATGGCTCCACACGGACACTGCACGTGATGTCAAATGGACGTACAAAACCTCGCATGGGAAACAGGGTACAAAAACACAAAGACAAGACGGGATTCCAAATGACTAGGATTTATTAAGAGATACAGGGGAGACTCCCCGCGTCTAGGGAGACATTGAAAGGGAACATGACAGGCAGCAAGAGGCGTACAAGCTTCGTGAGTACACCGAGAAAGGAAACATACCGGTGTGGGCTTTCAGCAGTTTCCACGAGGTATAGGTCATTCCTGAGGAGTTGTTTCGCTGACGGATTCAGAGGGACGGGATACAGTTCTTGACTATGGAGACCAAAGAGAGATCCTAACTCTGTATCAGGATGGGTGAAGCTGGCACATGACCCAGAGGAAGGAAAGAAGAAGCGAATCAGGGAGAAGCGGTCCACAACTTCATCAGGCCGATTCACAAGACGGTAGACAGGCAGGCGACTAACCGAGATGTTGGGGATTGCGGGCTGGCTTTCCGCAACGCTTGGCGGTGACCAATTCCCAAGCGGCAAGTCAGATGGTGGTTCTTGGCGAGGCAGTCAGCAGCAGGAAGGCTGGCAGCAGGATCCAGAGCCCTGGGCTAGGCACCCAGGCAGGCAGGCAGCAGCAGGTGGGGTGGTAGCAGGTTCTCGTGCAGTACACGGGGGTTCAGCAACCTGGCTGGCAGCAGCGGGACCCACATCAGTTTTGTCCACAGCCGCTGGACCCACAGCCGCTGGACCCACAACAGCTGGGCTGGCAGCAGGTGGTCCGGCAGCAGGTGGTATGACAGCAAGTTGGGCAGCAGCAAGGCTGGCAGCAGCTCGACCCACAGCCGCTAGACCCACCGCAGTTGTGTCCACAGCCGCTGGACCCACAGCAGCTGGGCTGGCAGCAGGTGGTCCGGCAGCAGGTGGTGTGACAGCAAGCTGGGCAGCAGCAAGGCTGGCAGCAGCTGGACCGACAGCCGCTAGACCCACCGCAGTTGTGTCCACAGCCGCTACACCCACAGCAGCTGGGCTGGCAGCAGGTGGTCCGGCAGCAGGTGGTGTGACAGCAAGCTGGGCGGCAGCAAGGCTGGCAGCAGCTGGACCCACAGCCGCTGGACCCACAGCCGCTGGGCTGGCAGCAGGTGGTCCGGCAGCACGTGGTCCTGCAGCACGTAGGCTGGCAGCAAGAGGACCAGCACGAGTGGGTCATGGTGTCAGGGGTGGAGGGTGGGCAGGGCCTGTCCGGAGGTGAGGTTGTCAGATTCTGGTGCCTCCTCCGCTTCTGGGGCTTTTATGCGCTGGACCCCCGAAGGTTAGGCCAATGGGCAGGACTTTCCTTGTTGGTGTTTACATCGTTTTCCATAGTCACTGGGGGAATCATACACGAGGAAGCTGTTTCCTAAATGTTAGGAATCGTTACAAAATAAGTGTCTAATGGTTTCCTATTGGACAATAACTCACAGCAACATTTTCCAATGAGAGGAAGGTGGGCACATCAGCAGCATCGTTCTTGTTTCAGTGATCATGGCATCCATCGTGTGATCACGTTCTGCTGGGGTGGCTAGGCTCACAGCAGTGTTCCCTCCCCAGGCTTTGCCCTTAGACTGTATGTGGATTGCGAGGATCTCTGAGGTGAGGGGCATGATGCTGCTATGTTCACTGGGACAAATGTGGTAGATCCCTGAGCCCAGTTCCGTTTCCCCACAGAAGCCGGATTCAAGACGCCCACAGGCATATCTGTCTCCTGTAGCACCCAACCCCACCTGCGTATCCCAGCTCAATCAAAGAGCCTTGCGTAGCCGATGTCTGGGGTTTTCTCTGCCTCATGGCAAGGCAGAAGCAAAGCAGGTGGGGAGAAGCAGCAGCAGTACTCTGGGACTAAGCAAGCATCAGTCAATATACGTCCTTGTTGAACAGGACCCCTGAGTTTCCTAGGGTCGAATGCTTTCACCGGAGGGGGGGGGGGCTTTCAGGGGCATAAAGGCGGGGGCAGTATGGGCAAAACCAGGTGAGTTGGGCACTCTAGTCCTAACCTTGTTAGCTAGCCTCGTCAGTGTCCTCACGTAGCTCATTACATCTTTATTTATGGTTGCTCTTTCCTTTTTCTGTCAGGCTGTCTTTCTTTTTCTGCCTTTCTCCCTTCCTCCCTGCATGCCTGTCCATCCCTTCCTCGCACCGTGCCTTCTTTGCTTCCTTCCTTCCCTTCAGTCTTTAGTTTCTTTCTTTCTTCTCTTCCCTTTCTCCCTCTCTTCCCCCCTCCCCCCTGCCTTCTGTGCTTCCTTTCTTCCTCCCTCCCTTCTCCTTTTCGCCCTACTCCTCTCCTCATCCCCCCATTCATTTTCCACCATCTTCTTCTGTTTCTTCCAATGATTTTCTCCATCCGCCCGGCTAATTAAGAACATAGTGGAGTGAAGGGTGACAACCATAGTCTGCCCAAGACGTCTGAAGCCACCAAACCTATCTCTTGGGTACTGGTGTGTTTGGGACAACTTCTGCCTACCAGCTCTGCACCTCAATGCCTAAGAGCCCTTTTCACACGCAGCAGAATGTCAGGCTGCCTGAGCATGCCACACGGAGAAAACACACTCAACCCTTGCTTCCGGAGAGTGGGGTTATAAAGACTCCAGCTCCCTCATGGCTGAAATAAGAGAATCTCAACCTGTGTGTGTGTGTGTGTGTGTGTGTGTGTGTGTGTGAGCGTGTGTGTGTGAGCGTGCGTGCGTGTTTGGAGTTGTTCCGTTTCTGAGATACCTTTCAGGTTAAAGCTTTGGTTGCAAACTGTGATGCGGGCCTCAAAGTGTTTCTTCCCTGTGACACTTCCCCACACTCGGACCAGTGTGATATGACCTCCCCAAAGAATCCACATTCCTGGACTCTTTACTTAAGAGGAGCTTCTGGAAAACCAAAGTCTGACATTCCTTTACCCCACTCAGTCTCAATTTCCTCACCTCTACAATGGGAACCTTAATACCTACTTTGCAAATCCCTCCACGAATTAAAGGGAATGCTCAGGAAGGATTTAGTCAACATCCAGCAAATATTCGGAAACATGGGTCGTGTCAGGTTTTCATCTCATTTTGCCAACATGGCGCTCTTGAGAACCAGCAGCGGTAGGCACGTTTGGCCTTGGCAGTCTCTCCAGAGCATCCTGGGTACCTAGTCTCCAGTGGTGGCATGTGTCCTGGATAGGGGCCTTCGAAGCTCATCAGAGGTCCCTCCACTGCTCCCAGGAAGTGACCCGGGGCCCTGTCTCCTATTCCTCTCAGAGCCTGAATCGGCCTCACGGCCCTGAGTGCTGAGGCGGCACCAGTGGCTCTGGACCAGGAGCACCAGCCTTCGTCCTCGACTCCTAGGAATGCCCACGTCGTTGTCTCTTTCTTCTTCCTCACATTCTCCTCACCCCCACGGAGGAGGCACCGTTTTTTCCCCCCTCGGTTGCTCACACTTCCTCCACAATATACCAGAGCTTATCCTGTTTCCTTAGATGGCTCAGAGCTCATGGATTACTCAAAGTCCTACATGCCCATTGCACGATCTCTCTGGCCCCGACACCATGCTTCGTCAACTCTCTGGGCAACATTTTGATCACGATGACAAACTGCCGTACGGGAGGGGAGATACATAGGTTTGGCAGAAAATCACATGATGCCATTTTACTATACCAGCAGGTCCTGGGGACGAGGAGGCCAAGCAAGAATGTGATTTGCACGACCCAAACACAAGCGTGTTCAGCTGCCTCTGCTGCTCACGAGGACACCGCAGGCTCACCTGTACGTGAGGCAGAAGAGTGCTGAGGGGCTGGATGCCACCCAAGGCAACAGGAGCATCCTGTGTTCCCCAGGGCTCTAAAGGGCAGGTCCCGCTGTCCTCACATACGGCCGCTGTGGCTGAGCTGTAGGACACTGATGTCTACAACTTAGTGCCAGTGATGGCCCGCCTGTACAGGAGAATAACACTTCTGCGGTCAAAGAAGGCCTCGGATGGACATCTTGCCGGCGCTGAGACTAAGGGTGTGCGCTACCACGTCTGGAGATCTGAACGTAAGTGCGCTTCAAGCAAGCGCCCGAACCACAGTCTTGGATCCGAGTGTGTCCATGTCAGCTGTGGGACATTCCACTGTGAAATCTCCTCAGCTGAAAATGCGCACGATGACTTGTGGAGGACTGTGTATGGCTCCACACGGACACTGCACGTGATGTCAAATGGACGTACAAAACCTCGCATGGGAAACAGGGTACAAAAACACAAAGACAAGACGGGATTCCAAATGACTAGGATTTATTAAGAGATACAGGGGAGACTCCCCGCGTCTAGGGAGACATTGAAAGGGAACATGACAGGCAGCAAGAGGCGTACAAGCTTCGTGAGTACACCGAGAAAGGAAACATACCGGTGTGGGCTTTCAGCAGTTTCCACGAGGTATAGGTCATTCCTGAGGAGTTGTTTCGCTGACGGATTCAGAGGGACGGGATACAGTTCTTGACTATGGAGACCAAAGAGAGATCCTAACTCTGTATCAGGATGGGTGAAGCTGGCACATGACCCAGAGGAAGGAAAGAAGAAGCGAATCAGGGAGAAGCGGTCCACAACTTCATCAGGCCGATTCACAAGACGGTAGACAGGCAGGCGACTAACCGAGATGTTGGGGATTGCGGGCTGGCTTTCCGCAACGCTTGGCGGTGACCAATTCCCAAGCGGCAAGTCAGATGGTGGTTCTTGGCGAGGCAGTCAGCAGCAGGAAGGCTGGCAGCAGGATCCAGAGCCCTGGGCTAGGCACCCAGGCAGGCAGGCAGCAGCAGGTGGGGTGGTAGCAGGTTCTCGTGCAGTACACGGGGGTTCAGCAACCTGGCTGGCAGCAGCGGGACCCACATCAGTTTTGTCCACAGCCGCTGGACCCACAGCCGCTGGACCCACAACAGCTGGGCTGGCAGCAGGTGGTCCGGCAGCAGGTGGTATGACAGCAAGTTGGGCAGCAGCAAGGCTGGCAGCAGCTCGACCCACAGCCGCTAGACCCACCGCAGTTGTGTCCACAGCCGCTGGACCCACAGCAGCTGGGCTGGCAGCAGGTGGTCCGGCAGCAGGTGGTGTGACAGCAAGCTGGGCAGCAGCAAGGCTGGCAGCAGCTGGACCGACAGCCGCTAGACCCACCGCAGTTGTGTCCACAGCCGCTACACCCACAGCAGCTGGGCTGGCAGCAGGTGGTCCGGCAGCAGGTGGTGTGACAGCAAGCTGGGCGGCAGCAAGGCTGGCAGCAGCTGGACCCACAGCCGCTGGACCCACAGCCGCTGGGCTGGCAGCAGGTGGTCCGGCAGCACGTGGTCCTGCAGCACGTAGGCTGGCAGCAAGAGGACCAGCACGAGTGGGTCATGGTGTCAGGGGTGGAGGGTGGGCAGGGCCTGTCCGGAGGTGAGGTTGTCAGATTCTGGTGCCTCCTCCGCTTCTGGGGCTTTTATGCGCTGGACCCCCGAAGGTTAGGCCAATGGGCAGGACTTTCCTTGTTGGTGTTTACATCGTTTTCCATAGTCACTGGGGGAATCATACACGAGGAAGCTGTTTCCTAAATGTTAGGAATCGTTACAAAATAAGTGTCTAATGGTTTCCTATTGGACAATAACTCACAGCAACATTTTCCAATGAGAGGAAGGTGGGCACATCAGCAGCATCGTTCTTGTTTCAGTGATCATGGCATCCATCGTGTGATCACGTTCTGCTGGGGTGGCTAGGCTCACAGCAGTGTTCCCTCCCCAGGCTTTGCCCTTAGACTGTATGTGGATTGCGAGGATCTCTGAGGTGAGGGGCATGATGCTGCTATGTTCACTGGGACAAATGTGGTAGATCCCTGAGCCCAGTTCCGTTTCCCCACAGAAGCCGGATTCAAGACGCCCACAGGCATATCTGTCTCCTGTAGCACCCAACCCCACCTGCGTATCCCAGTTCAATCAAAGAGCCTTGCGTAGCCGATGTCTGGGGTTTTCTCTGCCACATGGCAAGGCAGAAGCAAAGCAGGTGGGGAGAAGCAGCAGCAGTACTCTGGGACTAAGCAAGCATCAGTCAATATACGTCCTTGTTGAACAGGACCCCTGAGTTTCCTAGGGTCGAATGCTTTCACCGGAGGGGGGGGGGGGCTTTCAGGGGCATAAAGGCGGGGGCAGTATGGGCAAAACCAGGTGAGTTGGGCACTCTAGTCCTAACCTTGTTAGCTAGCCTCGTCAGTGTCCTCACGTAGCTCATTACATCTTTATTTATGGTTGCTCTTTCCTTTTTCTGTCAGGCTGTCTTTCTTTTTCTGCCTTTCTCCCTTCCTCCCTGCATGCCTGTCCATCCCTTCCTCGCACCGTGCCTTCTTTGCTTCCTTCCTTCCCTTCAGTCTTTAGTTTCTTTCTTTCTTCTCTTCCCTTTCTCCCTCTCTTCCCCCCTCCCCCCTGCCTTCTGTGCTTCCTTTCTTCCTCCCTCCCTTCTCCTTTTCGCCCTACTCCTCTCCTCATCCCCCCATTCATTTTCCACCATCTTCTTCTGTTTCTTCCAATGATTTTCTCCATCCGCCCGGCTAATTAAGAACATAGTGGAGTGAAGGGTGACAACCATAGTCTGCCCAAGACGTCTGAAGCCACCAAACCTATCTCTTGGGTACTGGTGTGTTTGGGACAACTTCTGCCTACCAGCTCTGCACCTCAATGCCTAAGAGCCCTTTTCACACGCAGCAGAATGTCAGGCTGCCTGAGCATGCCACACGGAGAAAACACACTCAACCCTTGCTTCCGGAGAGTGGGGTTATAAAGACTCCAGCTCCCTCATGGCTGAAATAAGAGAATCTCAACCTGTGTGTGTGTGTGTGTGTGTGTGTGTGTGTGTGTGAGCGTGTGTGTGTGAGCGTGCGTGCGTGTTTGGAGTTGTTCCGTTTCTGAGATACCTTTCAGGTTAAAGCTTTGGTTGCAAACTGTGATGCGGGCCTCAAAGTGTTTCTTCCCTGTGACACTTCCCCACACTCGGACCAGTGTGATATGACCTCCCCAAAGAATCCACATTCCTGGACTCTTTACTTAAGAGGAGCTTCTGGAAAACCAAAGTCTGACATTCCTTTACCCCACTCAGTCTCAATTTCCTCACCTCTACAATGGGAACCTTAATACCTACTTTGCAAATCCCTCCACGAATTAAAGGGAATGCTCAGGAAGGATTTAGTCAACATCCAGCAAATATTCGGAAACATGGGTCGTGTCAGGTTTTCATCTCATTTTGCCAACATGGCGCTCTTGAGAACCAGCAGCGGTAGGCACGTTTGGCCTTGGCAGTCTCTCCAGAGCATCCTGGGTACCTAGTCTCCAGTGGTGGCATGTGTCCTGGATAGGGGCCTTCGAAGCTCATCAGAGGTCCCTCCACTGCTCCCAGGAAGTGACCCGGGGCCCTGTCTCCTATTCCTCTCAGAGCCTGAATCGGCCTCACGGCCCTGAGTGCTGAGGCGGCACCAGTGGCTCTGGACCAGGAGCACCAGCCTTCGTCCTCGACTCCTAGGAATGCCCACGTCGTTGTCTCTTTCTTCTTCCTCACATTCTCCTCACCCCCACGGAGGAGGCACCGTTTTTTCCCCCCTCGGTTGCTCACACTTCCTCCACAATATACCAGAGCTTATCCTGTTTCCTTAGATGGCTCAGAGCTCATGGATTACTCAAAGTCCTACATGCCCATTGCACGATCTCTCTGGCCCCGACACCATGCTTCGTCAACTCTCTGGGCAACATTTTGATCACGATGACAAACTGCCGTACGGGAGGGGAGATACATAGGTTTGGCAGAAAATCACATGATGCCATTTTACTATACCAGCAGGTCCTGGGGACGAGGAGGCCAAGCAAGAATGTGATTTGCACGACCCAAACACAAGCGTGTTCAGCTGCCTCTGCTGCTCACGAGGACACCGCAGGCTCACCTGTACGTGAGGCAGAAGAGTGCTGAGGGGCTGGATGCCACCCAAGGCAACAGGAGCATCCTGTGTTCCCCAGGGCTCTAAAGGGCAGGTCCCGCTGTCCTCACATACGGCCGCTGTGGCTGAGCTGTAGGACACTGATGTCTACAACTTAGTGCCAGTGATGGCCCGCCTGTACAGGAGAATAACACTTCTGCGGTCAAAGAAGGCCTCGGATGGACATCTTGCCGGCGCTGAGACTAAGGGTGTGCGCTACCACGTCTGGAGATCTGAACGTAAGTGCGCTTCAAGCAAGCGCCCGAACCACAGTCTTGGATCCGAGTGTGTCCATGTCAGCTGTGGGACATTCCACTGTGAAATCTCCTCAGCTGAAAATGCGCACGATGACTTGTGGAGGACTGTGTATGGCTCCACACGGACACTGCACGTGATGTCAAATGGACGTACAAAACCTCGCATGGGAAACAGGGTACAAAAACACAAAGACAAGACGGGATTCCAAATGACTAGGATTTATTAAGAGATACAGGGGAGACTCCCCGCGTCTAGGGAGACATTGAAAGGGAACATGACAGGCAGCAAGAGGCGTACAAGCTTCGTGAGTACACCGAGAAAGGAAACATACCGGTGTGGGCTTTCAGCAGTTTCCACGAGGTATAGGTCATTCCTGAGGAGTTGTTTCGCTGACGGATTCAGAGGGACGGGATACAGTTCTTGACTATGGAGACCAAAGAGAGATCCTAACTCTGTATCAGGATGGGTGAAGCTGGCACATGACCCAGAGGAAGGAAAGAAGAAGCGAATCAGGGAGAAGCGGTCCACAACTTCATCAGGCCGATTCACAAGACGGTAGACAGGCAGGCGACTAACCGAGATGTTGGGGATTGCGGGCTGGCTTTCCGCAACGCTTGGCGGTGACCAATTCCCAAGCGGCAAGTCAGATGGTGGTTCTTGGCGAGGCAGTCAGCAGCAGGAAGGCTGGCAGCAGGATCCAGACCCTTGGGCTAGGCATCCAGGCAGGCAGCAGCAGGTGGGGTGGTAGCAGGTTCTCGTGCAGTACACGGGGGTACAGCAAACTGGCTGGCAGCAGTGGGACCCACAGCAGTTTTGTCCACAGCCGCTGGACCCACAGCCGCTGGACCCACAACAGCTGGGCTGGCAGCAGGTGGTCCGGCAGCAGGTGGTATGACAGCAAGTTGGGCAGCAGCAAGGCTGGCAGCAGCTCGACCCACAGCCGCTAGACCCACTGCAGTTGTGTCCACAGCTGCTGGACCCACAGCAGCTGGGCTGGCAGCAGGTGGTCCGGCAGCAGGTGGTGTGACAGCAAGCTGGGCGGCAGCAAGGCTGGCAGCAGCTGGAACCACAGCCGCTAGACCCACCGCAGTTGTGTCCACAGCCGCTACACCCACAGCAGCAGGGCTGGCAACAGGTGGTCCGGCAGCAGGTGGTGTGACAGCAAGTTGGGCGGCAGCAAGGCTGGCAGCAGCTGGACCCACAGCAGCTGGACCCACAGCATGCGGGCTGGCAGCAGGTGGTCCGGCAGCAGGTGGTCCTGCAGCAGGTAGGCTGGCAGCAAGAGGAGCAGCACGAGTGGGTCATGGTGTTAGGGGTGGAGGGTGGGCAGTTCCTGTCCAAAGGTGAGGTTGTCAGATTCTGGTGCCTCGTGGGGTTCTGGGGCTTTTATGCACTGGACCCCCGAAGTTTAGACCAATGGGCAGGACTTTCCTTGTTGGTGTTTACATTTCCGTAGTCACCGGGGAATCATAAATGAGGAAGTTGTTTCCTAAATGTTAGGAATCGTTACAAATATGTGTTTAATGGTTTCCTATTTGAGAATAACTCACAGAAACATTTTCCAACGAGAGGAAGGTGGGCACATCAGCAGCATCGTTCCTGTTTCAGTGATCATGGCATCCATCGTGTGATCACGTTCTGCTGGGGTGGCTAGGGTCACAGCAGTTTTCCCTCCCCAGTCTTTGCCCTTAGATGTATGTGGATTAGGAGTATCTCTGAGGTGAGGGGATGATGCTGATATGTTCACTGGGACAAATGTGGTAGATCCCAGGGCCCAGGTATGCTTCCCGACAGAACTCGGATTCAAGACTCCCATAGGCATGTCGGTCGCGTGTAGCATCCAACCCCACCTGCGTATCTCAGTTCAATCAAAGACCCTTGCGTAGCCGATGTCTGGGGTTTTCTCTGCCACATGGTCTGGCAGAAGCAAAGCAGGTGGGGGATTGACCAGTACCCCGATTTACCTAGGATCGAATGCTTTCACAGGATGTGGGGCTTTCAGGGGCATAAAGCAGGGGGCAGTATGGGCAAAACCAGGTGAGTTGGCGACTCTAGTCCTAGCCTTGTTAGGTAGCCTCGTCTGTGTCCTCACGTAGCTCATTACAACTTTATTTATGGTTGCTGTTTCTTTTTTCTGTCAGGCTGTCTTTCTTTTTCTGCCTTTCTCCCTTCCTCCCTGCATGCCTGTCCATTCCTTCCTCCTATCGTCCCTTCTTTTTTCCTTCCTTCCCTTCATTCTTTATTTTCTTTCTTTCTTCTCTTCCCCTTTCTCCCTCTCTTTCTCCCTCCCCCTTCCTTCTTTGCTTTCTGTCTTCCTCCCTCCCTTCTCCTTTTATTCCTACTTCCTCTCATCCCCCCATTCATATTCCACCATCTTCTTCTGTTTCTTCCAATTACTTTGTCTATCCACCAATCCAGTTTATAAAATATTGGGTTGAACGTTAAAAACCATGGATTGTCAATGATGTCTTGAATTTGCCAGCCCTAGGTACGCCCTGACTCCTAATCCTTGCCTAAGGGCTCTTCGTGCACAGCCGAATGTCAGGCTACCTGAGTATGCCACTCAGAGAAAGAACACTCCATCTGTTCTTCTGGAGACCTGGTTTATAAAGATTCCAGCTCTCTCATTGCTGATATAGGAGAATCTCAGTATCTGTGTCTGTGTCTGTATATGTGTGAGACATCATTTCTGATATATCTTTCAGGTTAAAGCTTTAGTTGCAACCCGTGATTCTGGCTTCAAAGTGCCTTTTCCCTTGACACTTACCTACACTCAGACCAGTGCAATATGACCTCCCTGCAAAACCACATTCCTGGACATTTTTCTTCCAAGTAGCCTCTGGAAGAAACAAAACTCTGACCTTCCTTTTACCCCACTCAGTCTCAATTTCCTCACTTCCACAATGGGAACCTTAATACCTACTTTGTAAGTTCCTCCAAGAATTAAAGTGAATGCTCATGAAGCACTTAGTCGACATCCAGCAAATATTCGGAAACATGGGTCGTGTCAGGTTTTCATCTCATTTTGCCAACATGGCGCTCTTGAGAACCAGCAGCGGTAGGCACGTTTGGCCTTGGCAGTCTCTCCAGAGCATCCTGGGTACCTAGTCTCCAGTGGTGGCATGTGTCCTGGATAGGGGCCTTCGAAGCTCATCAGAGGTCCCTCCACTGTTCCCAGGAAGTGACCCGGGGCCCTGTTTCCTATTCCTCTCAGAGCCTGAATTGGCCTCATAGCCCTGAATGCTGAGTTGGCACCAGTAGTTCAGGACCAGAAGCAGCAGACTTCATTCTTGACTCCTAGGAATGACCACGTTGTTGTCTCTTTTTTCTTCCTCACATTCTCCTCACCCCCACAGAGCAGGCATCATTTTTCCCCCTCTGTTATTCACAGTTCCTTCACAAAATCCGGAGGGAGTTCCTTTGCCTTTGATGGTTCAGAAGTTACGAATTACTCAAAGTCATACATGACCATTGCACGATCTCTCAGTCCCTGACATCATTCTTCTTTAATTGCCTTGGTAACACTTTGATCATGATGACAAACCACCTTACAGTTGGGGAGATAAATAGGTTTGGCAAAACTACCTGGTTCTTTTTTACTCTGCTAATATGCCCTGAGGACCAGGAAGCCAAGCAAGAATGTGATTCCCAAGAACCAAATACAATGTGGTCAGCTCCATGTGTTTCTTGTGGGAACACTGCATGCTCGCCTGTGTCTGATGCAGAGGAGTGCTGAGGAGCTAGGAGTCTAAAGCAACAAAACTCCTACATTCACAAGAGCTTCAAAGGGCAGGTCCTGCTGCTCCCACATGTGGCTACTGTCAGCTGAATTGTTGGACATTGATATCCACAAGTTATTCCCAGATGTCACTTGCATACACAAAAGAATATTACTTCCTTGGCCAAAGAAGACACTCAAATGAACATCTTGCTACTCTTGAGACTCAGGGTGCTTTCTAACTCATCTGGAGAGAATGAACATATGTGCGCTTCATCAAGGGCAGGAGACACAGTCTGGGTTCTGAGTCTGTGCATATCAGCTTAAGACAGGCCACTGGAAGTTTATTCGTATGAAAATGGAGATAATAATTTGTGAGACACTGTATGAGGCTCCAAATGGGTACTGCATTTGGTATGTATCCTGTGTACAAATACCTACATTGGGAACACTGTACAAAGAAATGAACATCATATGGGACGTGAATGGTACAGGCTTTATTGAGAAATAAAGGTGAGACTCCCTGTGTCTCAGGAGACATTTACATGGATCACGAGAAGAAGAAAGAAGTATATAAGAACCATGAGTACACTGAAAAAGGAAACATGATTTGAAGACTTTGAGTAGTTGTAGACACCTATGTGTGAGTCACTAGAATTTCTTTCTCTATGTTATTGAAAGGGAGAGGGTGACAATCTTGACTGTGGAGTCAAGGCAGAGGTCATGACTCCATATCAGTATGCATGAAGCTGGCACATGATCCAAAGATGAAGGAAGATGAGACTCAGCTAGAAATGGTCCACACTTCCTCAAGGTGATTCACAAGCCTGTAATGTTGTTGACTGTGCGCAGGCTTTCAGCAATATTGGCAGTGACTTTGTTTCCCAAATGACAAATTGGTGTTTTATGCAGATGGTGCCTCTTGGCAAAGCAATTAGCAGCAGGAAGGCTGGCAGTATGTTTGGACACACAGCATATGTGACAGCAGGAGGTCCTATAGAAGGTGGTGTTGCAGCAGGTTGGGTGGCAACAAGGCTGGCAGCAGCTGGCTCCATGGCAGCTGGCCCCACTGTGGGTTTGTCCACTGCAGCTGGCCCCGCAACAGTTTGTCTGCAGCCACTGGTCCAACAGAAGGTGGTCCTGTAGCACAAAGGCTGGCAGCAGGAGCTGCAGCCAGAGTAGATCATGGTCTCAGATGTGCAGAGTTGGGTTTCTGAGCAGAGATAAATTTTTAAGCCACTGAAATTATCTTCTCCACTAGGCCTTTCAGACACTGGTTCCAAATTTGGAACCAATGATCAGAATTTTCCTGGTATCATTTATAATATATTTTTCTAGATACATGGAGAATTACCCAAGGAGAAAGAGTCCCTTAAAGATTATGAGCTTCTGAATGTAAATGGTAGGACTGTTCCCCTAGTTAATTGATAACCCTTAGGAACTTATTTTCAGAAGTGGAAGAGGCAGTAGGCAATAACAGCATCATTTAATTATGAATCACTATTTTTTAAGACAGAATACATCCTCTGGTCACCTGACAATTCAAGCTAATGTGGAGAAGTCAGAACCACTGTCACCACCTACTTTTTTTCCTTTGGCACTAACTATTTAGGGATATACTTCTGATAATAGATGAAACAAAGGTGATGATTTCAAAACATACTTTAACACATTTTTAACTAAAGCCATATTTTCACAAGATGTACATCTGTGTCACAAAATTCAGTAATTGATAAATGTATTAGTAGCAAGCAACTTCATTAGGTATCTTGTTTCCTGCATCAGGGGACTGATTTGAGTATAACTGACAGTCTTTTACATGCTGAGCTCCAAATCTGTTGACAGAGCTGATAAAAAAGCTTTCTCTGCAGATAGTATATTTACATTTAATGGTAAAGAGAAAGGTTTCAAAGAAGTTTGACAACTATAATATTTGCTTTGAAGTGCAGTTTAAAAGAACACATGCCAATAAATATTTTTCCAAGAAGACATACAAATGGCCAATGGACACAAGAAAAGATGCTCAACATCACTAATCATCAGAGAAATGGAAATCAAAACCACAATGAGATATCACCTTACACCTATCAGAATGGCTAGAACCAAAAAGAAAATATATAACAAGTGATGGTGAGGATGTGGAGAAAAAGAACCCTCATGCACTACTGGTGGGAATGCAAATTGGTGCAACCCCTGTGGAAAACAGTATGGAGGCTCATCAAAAAAATTAAAAATAGAATTACCATATGATCTAGTAATTCCACTACTGAGTATTCACCCAGAGAATATGAAAACACTAACTTGAGAAGATATATGCACCCTTATACTTATCGCACCATTATTTACAACAGCCAAAATATGGAGGCATCCCAAGTGTCCGTCAATAGATGAATGAATAAGGAAGATGTGGTATGTTTAAAGCATGGAATATTACTCAGCCAGAAAAAAGAACAAGATCTTGCCATCTTCAATGACATGGATGGATTTAGAGGATATAACGGTAAATGAAGTAAATCAGAGAAAGACAAAAACCATATGATTTCACTGACATATGGAATAAAAGATACAAACAAATGAACAAAGGAAAAAAGAGACAAATGAAAAAACAGACCCTTAAATATAGAGAACAAAGTGGCACTTTCCAGAGGGGAAGTGGATGGGGATGTGGGTAAAGTGGATTAAGAGTAAATTTACCGTGGGGTGCCTGGGTGGCTCAGTTGGGTTGAGCATCCAACTCAACTTCAGCTCAGGTCATGATCCCAGGGTCATGTTGGGCTCTGCGCTGAGGGTGGAGCCTGCTTAAGATTCTCTCTCTCCCATTGCCCCTCTCCCCAGCTTGCAGTCTAAAAACAAAAAATAATAAATTTTTTTTAAAAATTAAAAAGAGTACATTTACCGTGATTAGCACTGAATAATGTATAGAATTGTTGAAACATCATATTGTACACTTGAGACTAATATAACAATGTATGTTAATCATACTTCAATAAAAAATTAAAATAAACATAAAATGTATTCATGCAGGAACAAAAGGGACAATTACTCCATCCTGTGTATAAATGGAGCAAAGCAGAGTAAGCGCACAATATTTTGGACACTTCGCAATTTCTACACTTGTAACCTTTTAAAGAAAAGAGCCTTTTCCTTTCAGTGACAACAATGTGGCTCTTGATGCAGCTTCATTTGCTCTGACTTAACCAAGGCTAGTATTTTGGATACATCTGCAGGTGCCTCTGTTGCTGGCATATGTTGCTGAAGTGGATAAAGGTGGATAAATGTGGATGAAGGTGTATAAACCTCCTGTTTGCAGACCCAGCATATGGGTAATGGCCTTACCAATCCACCCTGTCAAATAATCTGCTGTTGTTCAGCAAGTCAGAATGGAGTCCCAGTGGCAAAAGGATGGGGTGGATATTATTTGCTTCTGTGTCTATGTCCTGAGAATGGCTCCAGCGTAGAGAGAATCAATACACGATCATTTGAAGAAAGGAGAACTCTAGTAACTTTATTAGCTTGAAAACTTGGACCAAAAATAAGTAATTTGTAATAGGACTGGATAATTGGGGTGTTGGTTTAGAAAAAGTGAGAGAATGACCAATTCAATTTTGAATGAGATAAACTTGAAGCCACATGCCTTAAACCCAGTTGTATTTCTTAGCTTCTTCACTAAGTTACAGGTGTGCTGGGCTGGTTTTACCACCAGCCATGGTGCTACAGTGGAGTGGGGTCTCATTTTCTTTTTCTTTTTCCTTTTCCTTTTTTTTTTTTTTTGTGCAATGGCATATCCATGTTTGTGTCTGTTTTAAGTGTTGTCCTGATAGGAGGAAATGTGGTTCTGTGTCTCTTTTGGATATAAGAGGTTAAATGATTGGAAGGCCAAAGAGTGACTCCAAGTATGCTCAGAATATCCAATGATACATATTAAAAGGATAAGACAAACAGATGAGATGATGCTGAAACAGAAAAGAAAGGCAAGTGATGCTTTTACGGATAAATTACATGAGAACTATGTAAGCATCCATTCTACTTTTTAAAATCTATTATTAGTGTTTTTAAGAGAGTGGGCAGGGAAGAGGGACAGAGGAAGAGAGAGAATCTTAAGCAGGCTCCACTCTCAGTGTGGAGCCCAATGCAGGGCTTGATCCCACAACCCTGGGATCATGACCTGAGCTGAAATCAAGAGTCAGTTGTTCAACTGGATGAGCCACCTAAGCTCCCCATAAGCATCCATTTTAAATGCAAAGTGACCTCTGCATGAGAGTCATGCCACAATCACAATGTCTGATAAGTTCTTTTTAAACATGGTAAACAAGGGGTACCTGGGTGGCTCAGTCAGGTAAGCATCTGACTCCAGTTCAGGTCATGATCTCATGGTGCATGGGTTCGAGCCCAGCATCAGGCTCTCAGCTGACCACAGCTCAAAGCCTTAAACCTGTTTCAGATTCTCTCTCTCTCTCTCTCTCTCTCTCTCTTCTCTCTCTTCTCTCTCTCTCTCCCTCCCTCCCTCCCCCCCTCCCTCTCTCTCTCTCTCTCTCTGCTCCTCTCATGCTTGTGCTCTCTCTCTCTCTCAAAAATAAATAAATAAACATAAAAAATAAACATGATAAACAATAGCAAGAAAATAACCCTGGATGTGATGATGACAGCTCTTCAGTAGAGTTTTGGAGAAGAAGATTTCCACTTGAGAATCTCATTGTCCTGGAGGCCCACAAAGAACATCCACCGTTTCATACCAGGGTCAGCTCCTGTTGTAGCTCTGTCTGCTCTGACAAGGGCTTTGGCCATGGCCTCTACCAGGAGACCTGCTGCTGACCCAGCTGCTATGTGTCCAGCTGCTGCCACCTTTCCTGCTATGACTCCAGCTGCTTCCACTCAGCAGGCTGTCAGACTCCCTGGGGCCCCCTGGGGCCATATGACCTGCTGTTGCCCTGTTTGCTGTGGATCCTCTTATTGTTGACTTTGCTCCTCACCACCAGCCCTGAGTTGAGCACCATCATGCCAATGTACTCGTCTTATTCTCATTTCTTTTGTCCACAGCATCTGGCCATGTTCTGATCTGTCACTGTATTTATTTATCTTATTGGTCATGCCACCAAGCAACTAAATACCATGCAAACCCTCCAAGTTCTATGCCTATTACCTTGACATTCAGTCAAATATCTACCTTACTTCATGGGGACAGGTTCCTAATCTTATGATTGTTGTGCATGCTTGGCCTTTGCAACGAATTATGTGAGATAGAATAATTATGTCTCAATAAATGCTTACTCTGTGTCAGAAACATTTGTGGTCCTTAATTATTTTTTAATGTTGATTATGAACTGAAGATAAGTTTGGGTTTCTGCCCTACAAAGAAAACTGATTTTGCACATCTAAATCAAAGCCTACATTAGAGAAAATGCAAATAATTAAATTTTCCCCAAACCGGACTGTCCACCTCTCTCCCATCAAGTTTATCAAGAGAAAACAAGAATGTCCTTTTTACTATAATTGAATTTTAGGTCACCTAGCAAGGTCCTTGTGCTATTGGGTTCTGGGAAGTACACATGTGGGATGAGACCCAGTTCTCACCCCTCATGGAACTCACAATGGAATCTTGAATTTAATAGGAAGATACGTGCCAGTAGAGTGTGTTGGTAATACTGGAGAAGAATAATAAATAAGGATTGATTCCTAGAAATAAAATGTGTCAAGTTTGAAAACTCAGGAGAAGGCATACAGCTCACAAACATGTAAGACAAGACAAAGTGAAGGAGAGAACTAGGTAAAAGCAGAGTGTTTGTATTCTTATGAAGGCAATCTTTACTTTAAAAGTATCAGGAAAACAGTATAACCAGTTAATGAGTAGAAGTATATCAATATTAATTCATGGATTGGGACAATGAGAAGACAAGAGCCAGATATTCCTGGGTGAAACAACAAATGCCATAGGAAATAAGTTAGTATGGTGGGTGAAATGTACTTATGGGAAAGAGAGTAAGGAAAGTTAGGTTGGAGATTCTGGTTGAGTTTTATTTTTGAGGAGCAGCATCTCAGCTGAGTACAAAGAGGACACTGTGGAAGGAGATAACCAAACTCAGGAACTCACTCATCTGGAAACCTACCCAGAACCTCCACCATCTGACACCACGGTCAGCTCCTATTGTGGTTCCATCTGCTCTGACCAGGGCTGTGGCACAGCCTCTGCCAGGGGACCTCTTGGTGCCCCAGCTACTGCCACCCTAAATGTGATACGTCCAGTCGCTACCACCCTAGCTGCTGGATACCCAGATGCCACCAGATCACTTGTTTCCATACCACCTGCTGCTGCCCTCGCTGCTATGGATCCTCTTGTTGCTGAATGCCCTATCCCACACTTGCACCTTCCCCATCAACATCATTACAGAATCAAAAGCTTCTTTTATGCAAGGCACCAGGACACAGAGTCCTGGGTGATGTTACTCAAATTAGTTGCGATGTCTGTGTGTCTAGTTTCTGATTTCTCTCCCACATTTTCCCTAAGACCATCACTCTGCATGAGGCACTCTGTAAGTGACTACCAGGCATTCAACACTATCTCCCATCACTCAGTAAGAAAGACGTTATTGGCCAAGGTTATATGACTCTGAGTAGATCATCTTAATTCTCAGTTTTTATTGATGACATTTTCTTAGATTTTTCTCCTCTATTGATTATCCCATTTTTTAATTCTATATTCACTTTTCTCATCACAGAAATAAAACAGACTTACTTCTCCTGTGTTTATAACTAGCTCCTGAATAACTGATTTTGTATACAGATACAGACAAGAATTTAGACCTGGATCACTACATAACAGAATTTCTAAACTTATTTTAACAACAAAAAAGCATCAGATAACACAAAGAAAACTCATCTCTTTGAGTCTTTAATGAACCAGCAATGCTTCATTTTTTTCTACTCACCCTAGCTTCAAGAGAATGGCCACTGGGTGAAGAAAATTTTTGGCAAGAGTTATTCGCCATTCATACACCATATGCAGATTTCATTCATGCTTCAGTTTCTTACCCTTACATGATTCAAGCTAAAGAGAAAAATCTGTCTCCTGCCCCATCAGTGTTGCTCTGTGACATTCCAACATCCCCCAAAGTATACATCACGTCCTAAGGTTATTTTAATGTTTTTTTTTTTAATTTTTAAAAAATTTTTATTTATTTTTGAGAGAGAGAGAGAGAGTGGGGAAGGGGCAGAGAGAAAGGGAGACACAGAATCTGAAGCAGGTTCCAGGCCCCGAGCTGTCAGCACAAAGCCCAACATGGGGCTTGAACCCATGGACCACAAGATCATGACCTGAGCCAAAGTCAGCTCCCCACATCCTAAGGCTATTTTAAAGTACAGGAATGCTAGAGTACCTCTGTAACTCTAGCTCTCCAAAATCACTTCCCACTCCATGAACACACCATGCTCTCCCATGTCTCTGCGCCTTTGTACATGTCAGCATTTCTGTCTCAAATTCATTCTCCATCTGTCCCTTTTTGCTCTTTGAGGTCTAAATCTAATGTCCCTTTTCTGCATCACTTTTAGACAGTTATTTCTCCTATCCTGAGACAGTCTACAGGAGCACTTGGTTCTCCATAAAGAATTTTTCTTGGGGCGCCTGGGTGGCGCAGTCGGTTAAGCATCCGACTTCAGCCAGGTCACGATCTCGCGGTCCGTGAGTTCGAGCCCCGCGTCGGGCTCTGGGCTGATGGCTCGGAGCCTGGAGCCTGTTTCCGGTTCTTTGTCTTCCTCTCTCTCTGCCCCTCCCCCGTTCATGCTCTGTCTCTCTCTGTCCCAAAAATAAATAAACGTTGAAAAAAAAAATTTAAAAAAAAAAATAAAAAAAAAAAAGAATTTTTCTTTGGACTAGAACTGTCTCTTTATTCATCTCTTTCTCTGTCCACACTGAGTTTCTCAAAGGTGGAGACTATATGATTTATTTAACAAACGTGTATATGGAACTAGCTCTTGGCCATGCTGCAAGCTAGGCATGGGGGCTATAAGATACCTCCAGGGGTGCCTGGCACAGTCAGTTAAGTGTCTGACTTTGGCTCAGGTCATGATCTCACAGTTCTCGGGTTTGAGACCCACATCAGGCTCTGTGCTGAATGCTTGCTCAGAACCTGGAGGCTGCTTCAGATTCTGTGCCTCTTCTCTCTGCCCCCCCTCCGCTCATGCTCTGTCTCATTCTGTCTCTCAAAAATAAGTAAGTGTAAATTTAAAAAAAATTTTTTTAAAGATACCTCCAGGATATTAGAAGAGGGAAAGGCAGTTTGAGTGGAGAGTATCAAGCAGAGTTTGTTGGATGAGGTAATGACACTTGAGTCTTAAAGAACAAGTAGTACAGACATTCATGCCTAGTGCCTGGAACAGAATAGGGAAGCTTTCAACTGCTGTTTGCTACATACATCAGTGAGTGACAATCAACAGCTCTACAAGACTCTAGTTTTATGATTCTACCAAACCCAACAAAGACCTTTCCAAAAGAACATTTTTTTAAGTTTTATTTATTTATTTGTTTTGAGAGAGAGAGAGACAGAGCAAGCAAGGGAGGGGCAGAGAGAGAGAGAGAGAGAGAGAGAGAGAGAGAGAATTCCAAGCAGACTCGTCACCGGCAGAGTACAGCCCAATGCAGGGCTTGAACCCACAAACTGTGAGATTGTGACCTGAGCCAAAACCAAGAGTTGGATGCTTAACCAGCTGAGCCACCCAGGCACCCCAAGGAGAACATTTCTAACCAACATGTAGCTTGTCT
Source organism: Prionailurus viverrinus (assembly GCF_022837055.1). Classification (NCBI taxonomy): domain Eukaryota; kingdom Metazoa; phylum Chordata; class Mammalia; order Carnivora; family Felidae; genus Prionailurus; species Prionailurus viverrinus. The sequence goes on from NW_025927605.1 coordinate 3,598,589, forward strand.
GCAAACATGGGCCTGCTCTTGTGATTTGAACTGTGAGTCACTTGGGGCTTTGTAGGCCCCAACACAATCCCTACATGATCCTGTGCACATCCTAAACATTAAAGACTATGGGACCAGTGATTCGGTTTCACTCTCAGGAAAGTAATTCTATTCTAAGGACATTATACATTCCTGGGAGTGTCATGTATTGGGGCAATTATCCATTATGTGGCTGACACATTACCAGAACCATGAGAAAAGGATTAGAACAATGTCCTAAATGTCTCCTACACCCTTTAAATCTCTTGCTATGACATTCACACAATAAAATATCACTAATTTGGACACATTCCATCAGTGACATGTGCAGGCTAATTTTTCCTGGCCTGTGCCCACCTGAAACTTGGCATCTTCCGTAAAATAATTGTTTGTAAGGCAAACTGAGACAGTGAATTTAATTACAGAAGATATATTTAACACAGTGTGGACTTACTTAATGTTAACTGTAAGTGAATCATATCATTCTGTACCTATGCCTTGATCCTATCACTTAGAAGCATTCTTTAGCTATGATTCTTAATTATACTTTAAATGTATTGGAAAGAAGCTAAAAGGTAGTATTTTTTTAAGTTTATTTATTTATTTATTTATTTATTTATTTTGAGAGAGAGATAGAGTGTGAGTGGAGGAGGGACAGAGAGAGAGAGACAGAGAATCCCAAGCAGGCTCCACACTGTCAGTGCAGAGCCCAGTGCAGGGCTCGATCTTACGAACCATGAGATCATGACCTGAGCTGAAATCAAGAATCAGACACTTAACCAACTAAATCCCTAAAGATACCACCTAAAAGTGCCCCTAAAGGCAATATTTTAAAAAGTTCTAGGGGCGCCTGGGTGGCGCAGTCGGTTAAGCGTCCAACTTCAGCCAGGTCACGATCTCACGGTCCGTGAGTTCGAGCCCCGCGTCAGGCTCTGGGCTGATGGCTCAGAGCCTGGAGCCTGTTTCTGATTCTGTGTCTCCCTCTCTCTCTGCCCCTCCCCCGTTCATGCTCTGTCTCTCTCTGTCCCAAAAATAAATAAACGTTGAAAAAAAAACTAAAAAAAAAATAATAAAAAGTTCTAGCCAGCTAAATTAGGCCAGTCTGCTCTCTTATTTTTCAATTAGTGAAATTTCATTATATTGTTTCTATGCAGACATTTTATAACTTAGTATCATAATACAACTTAAAAGATCTTTAAAGTTATTTTAATGTTTTCTCAAGCTCCAAAACCTTTTATTGAGAATATACTATGAGCCAAGGACTTTGCTAGATGTGGAGGATTCAAACAAGAACAACATGGTTGCAGCTCTGTAGCCAAGATGAATTGAACTCTATGGGAATATCAAAGAAATAACACCAAATAACTGTTTGAAGGAGTAAGAGAAGCTATCAGAGAGTGGCATTTGAGCTATGTTCTTGTGAGGTAGAATATAAGGAATAGGTTTTCTAGGGCCTTGGACAGAATTGCAAAGGGTTGAATCTGAAAAGTGTGGACTAGAGCTTAGGGCAATGAGGAAGATGAGAGAGTGACTGTAGATGGGGTTGGAAAGTAGGTGTGTGAAGGGTGTTGAGAAGTTTGGAATACATCCTAAGGGCACCAGAGAGTCAATAGCCTGTTATCATGAGGCCTTGCCCCATGCCTGGTAGGGTCACACAAAATCTGGAAGAGGTTATAACAAGAATCCATAGTTCATGAGATGTGTTTCTTGGCTAAGCCAAATCTCCTGTTTGTTTTTAAAAACTTGATTTTATTTGAAAACACTGAAAAGAAGGCAAAAGTATTTCTGATAACCCAACATGAAGAAAATTTATAAAGTATAAAGTAAAAGTCTCCCTAATGACTTTCTTCCCATCCCTAGATTGATAGATATCATTCCTGACCTTTTCCCGTGTTTATATAAATATTTCTATGTTTAAATATGTATACACACACGCCATGACCCTGCCCAATGGAATCATGTGATATATTTATTCATTCATTCAGCAAATACTTACTGAATGCTTACTATATATCAGAGCAATATTCAAGCTACTGAGAATGTAATACCAAGAGTTGATATTCTAGAGGGCAACACATGACAATAAGCACATGATTGTGCTTTCAAATAAAGGTAAGTTCTAGGAAGACAAGTGAAACACAAAGAGTACAATATGATGAGAGGGACTGAGAAATCCTTGCAATTGTGAGGTCAGAGGTGGTTTCTCTTGTGAAGGGGATGATTTGAGCTGAGACCTGGATGATATTGAGAAGTATACGTGCTGAGGGCAGACTGCTCCCAAAGGGGCCACTTTGGCATGAACCTTGAGTTAAAACCAATCAAAACCCAGCAGATTCAGGAAACACTCTTTACCTCCCCTCAACTGCCTGCTTTTATCAGGAAGAGAGTTATTAATGAAGATAGCTAAGAAGCTTATCAACATTATAGGGCAACTTTGCTTTGTAAACATCTCTCACCTTCCGGATAATGGTCTTTTCCCCATTTGTATCCTCAGATTCCCACCCTTCTCCTTAGCTCATAGAAGCATCATGCTGCCTCATGATCTTTGGAATTTCAGTGTCCCCAGATGTATGCTGTTAAAATTTATTTTCTCCTGTTAATCTGTTTCATGTCAACTTGTTTCTTTTCAAACAAATTTTTTTTTAAATTTTTATTTTGAGAGAGACAGAGACAACACAAGTGGGGGAGGGGCAGAGAGAGAGGGATACTGAATCTCAAGTAGGCTCTGCACTGCCAGTGCAGAGCCCAAGATGGGGCTCGAACACATGAAAGTGTAAGATCATGACCTGAGCTGAAACCAAGAGTGAGAAGCTTAACTGAATGAGCCACCCAGGTGCCTCTGTCAACTTGTTTCTTAATCCAGCTAGAAGGACCTTGAGGGGAAAAGGAAATTCTTCCTCCCTGACAGCATCATCCTGATCTGGTATCTTCCAACCCCCAGTCCTAGAGGGTCACATTAGAGATCTCTAAATAGTGGTGTAATTGTACGACAAGGTTTTCTTTTTCTTTTTCTTTCTTTCTTTTCTTTCTTTCTTTCTTTCTTTCTTTCTTTCTTTCTTTCTTTCTTCTTTCCTTCTTTTCTTTTCTTTTATTTACAAAAGAAAAGTCATCAAAGTAGAAGATAAAAGTGTTAAGGAGAAAATTAACAGTTTCCGTAAGTCCACCAACCAGAAATATTGTTAATATCATTTTTAATTTCTGTAATTAAATGTTAATAAAATTAATATTTGTAATAATTTTATACATATATTCTATTTTGTATATATGTATATACAAAATATATATGTATACATGTATGTATATGTATGTATACATATGTATGTATACATATGTATACATATGTATATATGTATATATGTATACAAAAGTATATATGTATATTCTATTTTGTATATAAATATAAATTTTTTGCATATATTAGGTTCTGTTATCAATTCTAGTGGTGGTGATTCCTGAAGGGCTATATGTCCATTCCAGATACATATTTGTTCTTTAAAAACAGCAAGTCCAGGAAATGGGATTCGAACACAGTCTGAGTATCTTGAGAATTCTGCATGTGCCCACAACTGTTTTTGCTAACAACTGACCACACTGATGGATTTTACTTTGACTTCTCAGGTTAAGATTCCATTCTTCTGAGATTTTCTTATATCTGGATTTAACCTATGACTAAATCTTTTTTCCATAAGAAATGCTGCAAAAATTGCAGGCATGATAAGACCCACAGATGAGGAAGAGTGAAACCTGGACTACTCCATGTCAAGGTTCACCATGACAACTGCTCTCTAGAAGAAGCTTCTCTATCTGTAAACATAGATGGTGCCTACAAGGACAGAATTACCAGGGATGATTCAGGAGGAAATAGCAGATGGAGAGAGAGTCAACATACTCATCTTAGAATCTGAGCCAAGATGATTCATACAAAGGAAGACAGCCAAGATGTGACAGGGGAGGAGATAATGGGATAAATCCTAATCAGGCAAAGGAAACAATGTTTTCCATCCAACTTGGAAAATGTAATTACCTAATTAAATGATTGCTTACTTGTTAGGGTAAACAGTAACATGGAAAGAGGTCCCTCAGCAGGGTGTAAAAGGGGGCCTGGAGCAAGAAGTCTTCTAGATTCAAGGAATACACTCTTCTGGAAACCCAACCAGAGCCTCTGCCCTCTGACACCATGGTCAACTCCTGTTGTGGCTCCATCTGCTCTGACCAGAGCTGTGGCCACGGCCTCTGCCAGGAGACTTGTTGCTGCCCCAGCTGCTGTCAGACCACACACTGCAGGACCACCTACTGTTGCCCCAGCTGCTGTGTGTCCAGCTGTTGCCACCCCTCTTGCTGCCAGACCACCTGCACCTGCTGCCGCCCCAGCTGCTATGGCAGTTCTTGCTGCTGAACATCCTGCTCTGGACTGGAACCTCCTTGCCCCCATCCTTCAGTCCAGGAAGAAAGCATCTAATTTAACAAAACACATGAAACTTCCTGATGTCATGAACTTACAAACAGACCCATGGACTGATCTGGAAACCTCTGGTCTCTATGTCACTTATTCTCTTATGTAGAAATACCTTATTGCCAAATGAATCAGAATTTATGGTCAGATTATGCAGCTGATTTTTCAGAATTTCTAATTCTGATTCTAAATATAAAAGTCTTTAAATGTTCCTCTTCTAGGTTTTTTTTCTTTCCAATGTTTCTCAATGGAATCTATGTTCATGTGGAATTTCTTGAGGCTCCCAAATAAAACTTTTTAGTATTGGAAGGCACTGATATTGCTCATCTCTCATTATTTCTTATTAATGAAATGTTCAATGCATATTGCTCTTTTTCATGTGACATAGGAGCACATATTCTCAGGGGACCCTACAACAGAAAAATTAAACTGGTACTCACCAATGAGATTTTTATCCAGGTCACAATTAAGTGTTAGCAGAAACAAGAAAAGGTTTAAAGGGAGGCATCTTTGAACCTAATACATATAACATGAGAGCTATGGATTACAACTGCCAACAAAAAAGAGTCCTTAGAAAACTATAATCCATGAATTGATTTAAACTAATTTAAACAGAGGCAGCTCAGTGTAGATAGCCCATGGACTTGGGAATTAGACTTAGGTCTGAATTTTGACTGTACCACATACTAACTGTGGCCTTGGACATGTTACTTAAACTCTCAAATTAGGATTGCTTTTCTCCAAAGAAAGGATGATGATACACACCTATAAAATTAATCATCAGGGAAATGCAAATCAAAATCACAATGAGATATCACCTGATACCTATTAGGATGGCTATTATTAAAAAAAAAAGACAAGTGTTGATAGGGATGTTGAGAAAAGGGAATTCTGGTACACTGTAGGTTAAAATGTTAAGTTGGTACAGCTATAATGGAAAACAATATGGAGGTTCCTCAAAAATTAAAAAACAGGGGCTCCTAGGTGGCTCAGTTGGTTAGGCATCTTACTTCATCTCAGGTCATGATCTTGTGGTTTGTGAGTTAGAGCCCCTCATTGGTCTCTGTGCTGACAGCTAAGAGTCTAGAGCCTGCTTCAGATTCTGTGTCTCCCTCTCTCTTTGCCCCTCCTCTGCTCTCTCTCTCTCTCAAAAATAAATAAACATTAAAAAATTAAAAAATTAAAAAATTAAAAAACAGAACTACCATACAATCCAGCAATCCCATTTCTGAGTATGTATCCAAAGTAATTGAAATCAGAACCTCAGAGGAATACCTGTACTCCAATGTTTATGGCAATAATATTCACAATAGCCAAGATATGGAAACAACCTAAGCATTCATCTATAGATGAACAGATAAAAAAAATAGTGTATATATAGAATGGAGTATTATTCAGCTTTAAAAGGAGGAAATCCTGCCATTTGCAACATGGGTGGACTTGGAGGACATTATGCTAAATGAAATAAGTCAAATACAGAAAGACAAATACTGCATGATCTTACATGCATAAAATAATCAAACTCAATAATCAAATAGAAGCAGGGAGCAGAATGGTGATGCCAGGGGCTGAGGAAAGGAATAAATGGGAAGATGCTGGTCAGAGTACAAAGTTTCAGTTATGCAAGATAAGTAACTTCTGGAGATCTACTATATAGCATAGTGCTGACAGCTGACAATACTGTTTTATATACTTAAAATTTTCTAAGAAGGTATATCTTAAGTGTTCTTACACTTGTTTTAAAATTTTTTTAAAACATTTTTTAAAACTCTATGTGTCTGACTTCAAGGCAGCAAACTAGAATTTTCAAATTTTATCTCATACCTACAAGAATCTCTTCATTTCTCAAATATATATTTTATTGATTGAAGGAAAAAAGACAGTTGTGACAAAGATTTAATGAGATAAAGGTACATGGTAGACAAATAAAAGTATGCTCCCTTTTACCTCCGCTGAGCTTTATTTTACATTTTATTTTGAAATAACTATAGGTTCACAAGAAGTTGAAAAACAGTACAGCAAAATTCTGGGTACTCTCTATCCAATTTTCCACAATGGTCACTTCTTATAGAATTATAGTACACACCAAAACTCAGAAACTAACATTAGCACAATCTACAGAACTTGTTCAGATTTTACCAGTTTTATGTGCACTTGTATGTGTAAGCCTGGGTTTTTAGCTTGGTTGTGTCAACTTGGAAATTAGGGCCAGGGCATAATGGCCATGAGAAAAAAAAAAAAAAAGAAGCACCATAAAGAATTTGATTGATTAGACTTATAGGTCCCTTATGGTAGAAAGGAATCCTCAAAGTCATTTCACCCAATCTCCTCCATCTGGTTCACGAGTCTTCCTCTGCAACACCAGCTTACACTTAAGTCCCCCTGCTATGTATGGAGGAAACCATTCCATAAAACTTTATGGTGAGTATAATTTTTTTTTTCTCTATGAGCCACCCACTTATCCTGTGTCAGCCCATGACATCCATTTGGGGCAAGTCCAATCTCTCACATACAGCTCCTCCATGCTGCACAGCCATGCCTTTGCTCCACTTTTCTTTAGGCTAATTTTCCCAAGTTTTTTCACCTGCTCTTCATTGATCACGATGTTACCATCTTAGCAATTTTACTTTTAATATACCGCAATTTATCTCTATTATTCTAAATGTAGGCAAGAACTGAACACATTTTCAGATGTGTTCTGAATGCTCAGAAAGGAGTAGAACTGTGTCTTCTTCCTTTTAAAATACCACACTTGCGTTAATGTATTAATGTCTGCATTCAGCGTTTAATGGCACTAAATGTGGACTTGTACTGAGGTTACAATATCATGTAAACACCTATGTCTTTTTCATTACAAACTGCTTCAATCTATGCTTATAGATGCCCAGTGGTTATCTGAAGAGCAGCAATTCTGAATCTCTTTTGCTACCCAATACCACTAGTAACATGGCTCATTCTGGTAATAATATTATACCCAAGGAAGAGCTGCTAAGGGTACATACAATCTTAGGATATGTAGGCAGTTCAAATAAATTCTCCCAAGAAGTTTAGATATATTTACTCCTCCTCGATCCCATGTGCCATGTTGCATTGGTAACTACTCTTTTAGATCTAAGAAAGGCTCTGAGATTTCCTTGTGCTAGATTTTGCCTCTTATGCTAGGACGTCCAAGTCACTTGGAATCATGATTCTGGCATTCAATATATTCAATCTTTCCCAACTTCATGATTTGATAAACATATTTTACGGAAAGACTCAACAAAGTTGAGATGTCCATGGTTCCGTTTTCAGAAAGACCAGTCCAAGAATGGAATGACTACTCAAAAACCATCCTAAAGTTGAAAATGACATATATTTGGAAGAACGTAATTCAAAGACAAGGTTTTCCAGTGTTCTCCTCATTCTCTGGGTTCCCTTGTTCTCCACGGGGAAAATGTATTTGAAGAGCCAGCTGATGAACTGGCAGTGCCCCTATTTTTTTGAAACACTAGTCTGCTAGTCATTTGGTTGGGAATTTTGTAACCTTTAAGCTTTTACTCCATCCCACTATGAAGAAATAGGTTGGTGCTCTCTAACCTGAATATTCATTTTATGTCTCCTTTCTTGAAAATAAAGACCTAGAAAGTGAAATCTGATCAACAATTTAAGTAATGAAGCATAAAAATATAGGGTATCTTCAGAGCCCAGCAATTTAAAGAGACAGCAAGATGGCAAGATATGAATTACAGTAAAAGGCAAGGACACTGGGCAATCTAACTTGTATTGACAAGCAAATCTTGGAAACAGAGATAAGTCAACATGCCCTGACAAAGACAGAAAAACAAGAAGTCAAAGTCAGAAGAAAAGTCAGCCCAACAAAGCAGAAGTTAAGGTACTTGAACCTTATGATACAGGTAGATAGAGGGCTTCTATCTCTGCAGCTGACTTCCCCTAAGAAGCCCTAAAGCTGAGTTCTGGAGGTTTGTTTGTGGAGAAAAATGAAATACCACCTCACATCTGTAACACCCCACCAAAGATAGCAAGTATTGGTGAGGATGTGGAGAAATTAGAACCCTTTAATGCTGTTGGGATGTAAAATGGCACAGCCACTATGGGAAACAGTATAGAGATTCCTAAAAAATGAAAAATAGAACTACTGTATAAATCAGCAACCCTACTTTTGGGTATATATCTGAAAGAAGTGAAATCAGGATCTTGAGGAGGTATCTGCACTCCCATGTTTATTACAGCATTATTCACAATAGTGAAGATATGGAAATAACCCATATGTCCACTGACAGACAAATGGATTTAAAAAATATGAAATAGCCACATAATGGAATATCATCACCCTTATAAAAATAAGGAAATCCCATTATTTGCAGCAATATGGATGGACCTAGAAGACATTAGGCTGAGTGAAATAAGTCACAGAAGGACAAGTAAATACTGCATGATTACACATAAAATCATCAAGTCCATAGGAGCAGAGAGTACAATGGTGGTTTCCAGGGAAGAAGAGGAAATAGGTAGTTGTTTAATGAATATAAAATTATACTTATACAGGATGAGTAAGCTTTAGAGATTTACAGAACAACAATGTACATATAGCTCACAATACAACAGGGTGCACTGACAAACTTGTTAAGAGGGTAGATCTCATGCTAAGTGTTCTTACCACACATAACATGCAGAGCATGAGGACAAATAAATCTTTGGGCGATGACAGATAATATTTATTACCTCAATTGTGGTGTTGGTATTATGGGTCTAGGCATGGAAACATTGAACATGTGGAATTTTTTGTATTTTAAGTATGCCTTGATAGACCTGGGGGAAAACAAGATATATCAAAATTTGTGACCTAGTTTTACTTCTTAGAAAAGTTATTTCTTTCCAAGCAGGAAGTCTAGATAATGGGGCATGATCACAATGGGGAGGAGGTGTGTCCTAAGATTCTTATCCTCATGACAGTGATCCCCTAATCCACACTCAAAAGTTCCCAGCATAAATGACCCACTATGAATGGGTCATCAGACCGAAATGCACCCTGATATTCCCAGGTCACCAAAACAAATGTGGGAGTCTAAGAACCATTATCTCCCAAAGGTACATATGATTTGCTAAGCACAATTAGATAAACACATATACCTCTAGACAGACATCAGGTGACAGCTTTCTTTTAGGTAGCTAAAGCAAGACAAACACATTAAAGATGATTCAGGAAAAGCAGATGGGATGAGTCATGTATCAGGAAAATGAAATCAAGTTATCCATCTATCTTGAAAACCTTAACCTGAAAATGAAAACTGGCTAATTTGATAATTGGCTACTATTAGGACAAACAATGAAAAGAAAAGAGTGTTGCATGTGAGACACTGGCCACCAAGCAAGGCATAAAAGGTGACCTTGGGGAAGAAGAAGTTCAAAACTTCCAAACCCACCTTCCTGGAAACCCACCCAAAACCTCCCTCTGACACCATGGTCAACTCCTGTTGTGGCTCTGTCTGCTCTGACCAGGGCTGTGGCCAGGAGACTTGTTGCCGCCCCAGCTGCTGCCAGACCACCTGCTGTAGGACCACCTGCTGTCGACCCAGCTGCTGTGGCTCCAGCTGCTGCAGGCCCAGCTGCTGCATCTCTAGCTGCTGCCAGCCCTGCTGTGGGGGTTCCAGCTGCTGTGGCTCCAGCTGCTGCCAGCCCTGCTGCCGCCCCACCTGCTGTGTGTCCAGCTGCTGCCGCCCCTGCTGTGGGGGTTCCAGCTGCTGTGGCTCGAATTGCTGTGGATCCAGCTGCTGCCAGCCTTGCTGCCGCCCCACCTGCTGCCGGACCACCTGCTGCCGCCCCAGCTGCTGTGGTTCCAGCTGCTGCCGCCCCAGCTGTTGCTAGACCCCCTGCCACCACCCAACCTGCTCTAGTGGCTCTTGCTGCTGCTGAGTGCCCTGACCTACACCCTGCTGTTTTCATCAGCCAATCTCCTTCATGTCGTCCAACTGAGAGCTGAATCATGTGAGGCCAACTGTAAAACCTCAGTTCCCAGTGATTTTTCAACTGGTTGGCCTTGGAATATACCACCGCACCGCCCAATTCCCTCCCACCTCTTTCTTATGATGTCCATCCCAATTCAGTACAAAGGTTGTATTTTCCCTGATATACGATAACATATCATCCTACCTGATGTATCTGTTACTGCCCGATGTTCTGTATGGAGATGTTTCTATATAGCAAATAAATCTTAACTTTCCAGGCATTAAATATAAAGAATCGTGTCTCATTCTTTTTTCCTTCGTGAATGGTCACCCTTAGCTGCCAGGTCTTCTATTCTCTGCACAACGAGCAGATCGTAGCAGGCGATTTCAGCATTTTCACTTCTATCACCTCAGTCCTTCCCATGCTAACAGTGTAGGATGGTGGCTTGCAGAAAGCACCTGGAACTCTCTGCGGAGGGCTCGGTCTACATGAAGGAGCAGATCGCAAAGAACACAATAGGGAAGGCACGTGCCTGGGAGGAGCATTCAAAGAGTGGCCAGTAGTTGGTGGATAAGTGCTCTAGCCTCTATCCCCTCTAGTGGGACATGTGAGACTGGAGGGCCTCAGTAGCACTGAATGAACCCCCGATGCCCACAGGACTCACTTGCTCTTGAAATCAACCTGGATTGGTTTCCACCCTTCCCTGGATCACTTCACAGTATCCCTAGAGCACTACTTGGGACCACCTCCCAGACAATCTACTTGCTCTCAAGCCTCTGTTTTGAGCTCCGACCCTGAGGTCGACCTGACACCAGTGTTCCAAGTCTCAGTAACAGTGCCTTCAAACATTTCCCTATGATATGAACGGTCACTGGGTGACACCGTGGGCTCTCGACCTTATTCTCCGCTGAACCACTGAATCTTTTCATAGGATGCTGTTGCTTCTCACAGCTTGTACACACTTGGTTTTAGACTTCCTGTGTCCAATTCCTGAAAAATCATGTATCCCGAGGGACAGGAGACACTCCCACGAATAAAACAGCTCACCATGTTAGGAAGTGTCTCTCTGAGGAGGCTATGCTTGAGGCGGACCGCACCAAACTGCGATTCTCACGTTGCATTCAAAACACCAGAGCATACAACGGGTATTCCTGCATAAGTACTGCATAAGGAAGGAGGTGCTCTCAGGAGACCCAGTGTAAAGCGGAGCCAGCACATGGGAGTAAAAGAAGCTAAGACAAAGGGTGCTTTCAGTTCACCTCCACCCCCGTATTCTGACCCACAGATGAAGGGTGTGTACTGGGCCACGGACTTGCTTGTCACAGAGGCGAAGGGGTTAGGCCATTGTACTCCTACATCACTTTCACTACGTTTTGACGCCCTTTGATGGGTGGAACGGATGGAGAGGAAGAACTCCAGGTGTCCCCCACCCCAGAGGCTGAGACCCTTACCTACAGTGTGTGATCAGTGTGAGCCACTCATAGTCCATACTCACACTACCTTGTGGATGAGGGCACATATGGCAAAGAGCATCAGGATGGGATATTGTATACCTACCCTGGTTCTGCTCATGTCTGTGGATTTCTCTCATTAACCTTGCTCCATGTGGTTTGTCACAGTTTCTGTAAAAACCTACAACATGAGGGTTAGAGGGCAGTTCCGCTCTTCTTTTAGCTTCCTTGCCTGGTGTTGTGACCAAGGTCCCCATCCCTGAGAGTTCTGAACCCTTGGGTCCTATGTCCTCTTCAGGCTACACTACTTGCCCATCTGCAGTGAATGCCGGGATTAGGAATACCACAAATGACCCTGCAGATCACCTGAATGCTAAAAATATTCCCTGTGGCTCCTGTAGCTCCTAACGTTGACTGCTGCCTTCCTGGCACTAGAAACCCAAAGGGATGAGGTGGCAGCCAGAATTTTACTTCCAATCACATCTACCCACGTGCCTTCCAATGAGCTTTCCTGTCTTAGAGCTGAGACCTCTAGAGGCACACAGCCTACAATTATCGTAGAAGGAGGCACAAATTCCCCCTAATGGATCATTCAGATGAAGGTAATGGGGAAAGTTCTCCTTTAACTCTCACATCTAGATCAAGGTATTTAAATAGGGGACATGAAGGACAATGGGTATCCAGCAATAAGTTCAACTGAGATCCCATGTCCAACAGCCTGCAAACCCATGAGTATTCTAGCTTCTGCTGAACCAATGGCCATAGACTTCTGGAAGAAGCATGAAAGAATTTCTATGATATGTACTCGTGCAGCCCTTCAACCTAGAGGACTGGCCTCTCCATTTGTAGGTTAATGGTTTCCAGGTCTGCTAATAGCCTGACTCTGCCAACTGTGTCAGGGAACATGACTTTCCATTGGATCAATGACCTCAGCCTTTGTTCTTCATTCTTATGTTCTTTTAATTACACACACACACACACACACACACAGACACACAGACACACACACACCTATATAAGGAATAAGGAATATAAGAAATATAAGGAATGAAGACCTTGGTCACTGTGCCAGGCAAGTCAGCTAAGGAACAGAGAAGCTGACCATTAACTCTCTACTTGTAGGTTTTTGTAGAAACTGTGACAAACCACCTGGAGCAAGGTTAATGACAGAAATGCACAGACATGGGCAGAACCAGGGGTAGGTGTATATGTCTGTGTGTGTTTGTATGTGTGTGTGTGTGTGTGTGTGTGTGTGTGCGCGCGCGTGCGCACATGCACACGTGCGTGTAGGCTTTTGCGTATATGAGGGTGAAACTGAGTTCTCTGCCTATATCCTATTATGAGGGAAACCATGCTCTATTATCCATATTGATAGATCCCTGAGGGTCACATATCATTCTGCCCCTTTGTCATTCCAACCTTGTTGGCAATCACATAATTATACCCACATTACTTCCTACAATTAAGTCCTGCACATGACTCAGTCATTCAGAGCTATGACCATCCCCATTCTTCCTAGGGAGCACAGTTTGGTCACAGTATTCCCTACCACAACCTCCAACTTTAGACAATAGGCACTCCTCTCCCAAGATGCTGCTGACACCGGTACTTGATGAGTCCCTAATAGCGTGGTAAAGAGAGTGCCCCAGAACCTCCTAGGGAATGGCTACGTGGGCTTTGTGACCTTATGACTATACCCATTTTAGCATTTCTATTTCTCTCTGCTCCTTCTGATCCATCCCTTCTCACCTGTGTGGGCCGTGGCCCTAGATAAATCTGTACCGGTTCCCTACTGTTATGTAACATTACCTAAAAATTTAGTAGCTCAGAGTGACACTCAAATTTATTTTCTCTCTTTCTGTGGATCCAAAATCCAGGTACGGCCCACCCAGACTCTCCATTTCATAGGGTTTCACAAGTCTGCACTCAAAGTGCTGGCTGGCACCAGGGTTTCATCTAGGTATGCTCTGGGGAAGAATCCACTTCCAAGGTCACTTATGTGGTCTTTGGCAGGATTCAATTCCTCGCAGTCCACAGGAGGGAGGACCTCACTTCCTTGCTGGTCGTCCAATGAGACTGCGCTCAGTTCTTTGCTGCAAGGATCTCTCCCACACAGCGCCTGGCTTTATCAAAGCCAGTGAGAGAGGGAGAAAGAGTTGGCATTAAAATGAAAATCACAATCATTTGTAACTCAGTCACTCGATATTGTCATATCCTGTGGATAGAAGCAAGTTACTCAAGGGGAGGAAATTACATGAGACTCTGAACACCAAGAGGCTGAAATTAATGGGCCACCTTGGAGGCTTCCTACTAGAACCATTACATAATTGAGTGAAAGAATCCAAACACATATATAGTAAGATTTCCTTATATAAAATGTGAAAACATTTAAAAGCAAACTTTATTGTTTCTGGGTCATACCTAGGTTATAAAACTATAAAGAAAGTAGATGAAATAGTTACTTGAGAAATCAGCATAGTAGCCATCTATAAGATAGAAGGAGAATTATGACCAAGAAACGACATAGGAAGAGCCATCTTGAGAGCAGTGTTCTATTTCTCGACTCAAGTGTTGTGTATACAGACGATTTGCTCCATAATGATTTTTGTACTTATATGTTTTACACGTGTTAGTATATGTATGTTTTCCACAATAAGAAATTTTTTTGAAAACCAGGAGGAACTCAATTTCTTACTCTGTTTATGTTATTAAAAATGATGAGCTTAAATGAAAGTTGGTTACCCTACCATGAAAGTAATTGGTAATAGCTATCATAAACCTTGGTACTTTGTTAGGACAGGTCTGATCTAGTGATACCTGCATCAACATTAGCATGTGCCAAGCTAAGTGGAGGACAGAACAGAAATTATACTATATTATCATTTGTTTGGAGTTCTAGATCAAAACAATGTGACGGTGAGAAATGTATTGAGACGGCAATTGCCTCTGGTACCAAGGAGTTTACTAAATGACAAGTGGGGACTTTTTGGTCTAAGGGCATGTTCTTCTTCTTGATAAATGTGGGGATTACATGGATGTGCATCACTTTTTGAAAACGTGTCGCACTGGATGAATACAGTCAGGATTTGTGCATTCCAATGTGTGTAAATTTAACCTAAAATTTATAATAAATCGTAAAGTAAGTGAGAAATGGTGACTACAATTATTTATGAATAAAATCTATGTCTTTACTAAACTGTCATCTTGGCTAATTTGCCTAAAACACAACTCTTTACTTAAATTACACTACTATTCCCACCTTTGATGTAACTGTTTCATATTTTATTACACTTGTGTGTGTGTGTGTGTGTGTGTGTGTGTGTGTGTGTGTGTAATCTTTTCAGTTAACTGTAAATACCTGGGTAGGAGACTCCACATCACATCTGTAATGCCAGTAACTGTCAATGTGTGTATCTCAACAAATCCACTCAACATACATGCTTTAAAACCTGGCAGTAATTTGAGAGAGGCACTTCCCCAATGCTAAAATGAACAGAACAAAGTAGTAGGTCTCTATGTGTGGTCTTCCCGGAAGTGTCTCAACCATATGTAATAAGTCTTTCAAAAGATTTGCTGTGTGCTATGTTGGACTATCACAAAATGGAGAATAAGCAGAAATAGTAACTAAAAGAACCCGAATGGACTACATTCCATTCACATTTGAAATAGATCCAAAAACTGTTTGCTGTAGATTTGCCAGCAAAAGGTAAATCCTCAGGAGAGGAACTTGCTGAATATTCCAACTTCGGTTTTTTTGCCAGAAATGGTGCAGAATAATGTTATTAAGAATAAGATAAGAAACAGGGAGAAGATGGAGGCGTAGGAGTACGCTGGGCTCACCTGGTCCTGCTGATCACTTAGATTCCACCCACACCTGCCTAAATAACCCAGAAAACCACCAGAAGACTAGCAGAATGGACTCTCTGGAGCCAAGCATAGACAAGAGGCCCACGGAAGAGGGTAGGAAGGGCGGAGAGGCGGGGCGGGCTACACGGACTGGCGAGAGGTAACCGGGGCGGTGGAGGGGAAGCCCGCCCGGCAAGGCAGAGCCCCCGAGTCTGGCTTGCAAAAGCAGAAGGGCCGGACTGCGTGAGTTCTGACAGCCAGCGGGACTTAACATCCGGCATGTTATAAGTCAACAGCTCTGCTCGGAGAGAGGGAGGGCGAGAGGACACCGGGAGGGAGAGGTGTTGAGCCCCGGAAGACAAGAGCTCAGCTCGCCGGGAACAAAGGCGCTGGCCAGCGCCATCTCCCTCTCCCATCCCCCAGCCAAAACCCCAAAGGGAACCAGTTCACCGAACTTGCTTGCACCACGCAAACACCCAGCGCTGTGCTTCTGTGGATCCATCCCTCGGACGGGTCGGCCTCCCTCCCTGGTGCTGCAGGGCCCCTCCCTCAGGGGACCACCGACAGCAAAGCGAGCTGAGCCCGCCCCTCCCGCCCCTGTGCACCTTGCGGATCCACCCCGGGTAATACACCAGATCCCATGAAAGCAGCACCACAAGCCTGGCAGTGTGCAAGTAGCCCACACAGGGGCCACTCCACTCCACAGTGAGTCCTGCCCCTGGGCGAGGGGAAGATAAGGTACACACCAGTCTGACTGTGGCCCCAGCGGTGGGCTGGGGGACAGACATCTGGTCTGACTGCAGCCCCGCCCACCAACACAAGTTACTCCAGACAGCACAGGGGAAGTGCCCTGCCGTTCAGCACCACCCGAGGGACTATCCAAAATGACCAAACGGAAGAATTCTCCTCAAAAGAAACTCCAGGAAGTAGCGACAGCTAACGAAATGATCAAAAACGATTTAAGCAATATAGCAGAAAAAGAATTTAGAATAATCGTCCTAAAATTCATCGCTGGGCTTGACAAAAGTGTAGAGGACAGCAGAGAATCTATTGCTACAGAGATCAAGGGACTAAGAAATAGTCAGGAGGAGCTAAAAAACAAATGCTATAAATGAGGTGGAAAATAAAAGGGAGGCGACCACAGCTCGCATTGAATAGGCAGAGGAGAGAACAGGTGAACTAGAAGATAAAATTATGGAAAAAGAGGAAGCTGAGAAAAAGAGATAAAAAAATCCAGGAGTATGAGGGGAGAATTAGAGAACTAAGTGATGCAATAAAACGCAACAATATCCGTATACTAGGAATTCCAGAAGAGGAAGACAGAGAGAAAGGGGCTGAAGGTGTATTTGAAGAAATCATAGCTGAGAACTTCTCTGATCTGGGGAAGGAAAAAGGCACTGAAATCCAAGAGGCACAGAGAACTCACTTCAGACGTAACTTGAATCGATCTTCTGCACGACATATCATAGTGAAACTGGCAAAACACAAGGAGAAAGAGAAAATTCTGAAAGCAGCTAGGGATAAACACGCTCTAACATATACAGGGAGACCGATAAGACTAGTGACAGACCTGTCTACTGAAACTTGGCCGGCCAGAAAGCAATGGCAGGAAATCTTCAATGTGATGAACGGAAAAAATATGCAGCCGAGATTCCTTTATCCGGCAAGTCGGTCATTCAGAATAGAAGGAGAAATAAACGTCTTCCCAAACAAACAAAAACTGAAGGAATTCATCACCACTAAGCCAGCCCTACAAGAGATCCTAAGGGGGATTCTGTGAGTGAAATGTTCAAGGACCACAAAGTACCAGAGATATCACTACAAGCATGAAACCTACAGACATCACGATGACTCTAAACCCATAGCTTTCTACAATAACACTAAATGTCAATGGACTAAATGCTCCAACCAAAAGACATACGGTATCAGAATGGATAAAAACAACAAAACAAAACAAAACAAAACAAGACCCATCTATTTGCTGTCTACAAGAGACTCATTTTAGACCTGAGGAGATCTTCAGATTGAAACTGAGGGGATGGAGAACTATCTATCATGCTACTGGAAGTCGAAAGAAAGCTGGAGTAGCCATACTTACATCAGACAAACTAGACTTTAAATTAAAGGCCGTAACAAGAGACGAAGAAGGGCATTATATAATAATTTCAGGGTCTATCCATCAGGAAGAGCCAACAATTATAAATGTCTATGCACTGAATATGGGAGCCCCCAAATATATAAAACAATTAATCACAAACATAAGCAACCTTATTGAGAAGAATGTGGTCATTGCAGGGGACTTTAACACTCCACTTACAGGAACGGAGAGATCATCTAGACACAGGATCAATAAAGAAACAAGGGTCCTGAATGACACAGTGGATCAGATGGACTTAACAGATATATTCAGAACTCTGCATCCCAAAGCAACAGAATATACGTTCTTCTCGAATGCACATGGAACATTCTCCAAGATAGATCACATGCTGGCTCACAAAACAGCCCTTCATAAGTATAAAAGAATTGAGATTATACCGTGCACACTTTCAGACCACAATGCTATGAAGCTTGAAAGCAACCACAGGAAAAAGTCTGGAAAACCTCCAAAAGCACGGGGGTTAAGGAACACCTTACTAAAGAATGAATGGGTCCACCAGGCAATCAGAGAAGAAATTAAAAACTATACGGAAACAAACAAAAATGAAAATACAACAATCCAAACGCTTTGGGACGCAGCGAAGGCAGTCCTGAGAGGAAAATACATCGCAATCCAGGCCTATTTCAAGAAACGAGAAAAATCCCCAATACAAAATCTAACAGCACACCTAAAGGAAACAGAAGCAGAACAGCAAAGACACCCCAAACCCAGCAGAAGAAGAGAAATAATAAAGATCACAGCAGAAATAAACAATATAGAATCTAAAAAGACTGCACAGCAGATCAATGAAACCAAGAGTTGGTTTTTTGAAAAAATAAACAAAATTGATAAACCTCTAGCCAGGCTTCTCAAAAAGAAAAGGGAGATAATCCAAATAGACAAAATCGTGAATGAAAATGGAATTATTAAAACCAATCCCTCAGAAATACAAGCAATTATCAGGGAATACTATGAAAAATACTATGTCCTGCCAACACACTGGACAACCTGGAGGGAATGGACAAATTCCTAAGCACCCACACACTTCCCAAACTCAAACAGGAAGAAATGGAAAACTTGAACAGACCCATAACCAGCAAAGAAATTGAATCAGCTGTCAAAAAATCTCCCAACAAACAAGAGTCCAGGACCAGATGCCTTCCCAGGAGAATTCCACCAGACATTCAAAGCAGAGATAATACCTGTCCTTCTCAACCTATTCCAAAAAATAGAAACGGAAGGAAAACTTCCAGCATTACTTTGATTCCTAAACCAGACAGAGATCCAGCAAAAAAAAGAGAACACTACAGGCCAATATCCCTGATGAATATGGATGCAAAAATTGTCAATAAGATACTAGCAAATCGAATTCAACAGCATATAAAAAGAATTATTCACCATGATCAAGTGGGATTCATTCCTGGGCTGCAGGGCTGATTTAACATTTGCAAATCAATCAATGTGACACATCCCATTAATAAAAGAAAAGATAAGAACCATATGATCCTGTCCATTGATGCAGAAAAAGTATTTGACAAAATTCAGCATCCTTTCTTAATTAAAAACCCTCGAGAAAGTCGGGATAGAAGGAACATACTGAAACATCATAAAAGCCATCTATGAAAAGCCCACAGCTAATATCATCCTCAATGGGGAAACACTGAGAGCTTTCCCCCTGTGATCAGGAACATGACAGGGATGTCCACCCTCACCACGGTTGTTTAACATAGTGTTGGAAGTGCTAGCATCAGCAATCAGACAACAAAAGGAAACATCAAACATCAAAATTGGCAAAGATGAAGTCAAGCCTTCACTTCTTGCAGATGACACGATATTATACGTGGAAAACCCGAAAGACTCCACCAAAAGTCTGCTAGAACTGATACATGAATTCAGCAGAGTCGCAGGATACAAACTCAATGTACAGAAATCAGTTGCATTCTTATACGCTAATAATGAAGCAACAGAAAGACAAATAAAGAAACTGATCCCATTCACAATTGCACCAAGAAGCATAAAATACCTAGGAATAAACCTAAACAAACATGTAAAAGATCTGTATGCTGAAAACTATAGAAAGCTTACGAAGGAAATTGAAGAAGATATCAAGAAACGGAAAAAGATTCCTTGCTCATGGATTGAAAGAATAAATATTGTTAAAATGTCAATACTACCCAAAGCTATGTACACATTCAATGGAATCCCAATCAAAATTGCACCAGCATTCTTCTCAAAGCTACAACAAGCAATCCTCAAATGTGTATGGAACCACAAAAGACCCCGAATAGCCAAAGTAATTTTGAAGAAGAAGACCAAAGCGGGAGGCATCACAATCCCAGACTTTAGCCTCTACTACAAAGCTATAATCATCAAGACAGCACGGTATTGGCACAAAAACAGACACATGGACCAATGGAATAGAATAGAAACCCCAGAATTAGACCCACAAACGTATGGCCAACTAATCTTTGACAAAGCAGGAAAGAATATCCAACGGAAAAAAGACAGTCTCTTTAACAAATGGTGCTGGGAGAACTTGACAGCAACACGCAGAAGGATGAAAGTAGACCACTTTCTTACACCATTCACAAAAATAAACTCAAAATGGATGAAGGACCAGAATGTGAGACAGGAAACCATCAAAACCCTAGAGGAGAAAGCAGGAGAACACCTCTCTGACCTCAGCCGCAGAAATTTCTTACTTGACACATCCCCAAAGGCAAGGGAATTAAAAGCAAAAATGAACTATTGGGACCTCACGAAGATAAAAAGCTTCTGTACTGCAAAGGAAACAATCAACAAAACAAAAAGGCAACCAATGGAATGGGAAAAAATATTTGCAAATGACATATCGGACAAAGGGCTAGTATCCAAAATCTATAGAGAGCTCACCAAACTCCACACCCGAAAAACAAATAATCCAGTGAAGAAATGGGCAGAAAACATGAATAGACACTTCTCTAAAGAAGACACCCAGATGGCCAACAGACACATGAAAAGATGCTCGACGTCGCTCCTCATGAGGGAAACACAATCAAAACCGCACTGAGATACTACCTCACGCCAGTCAGAGTGGCAAAAAGGAACAAATCAGGAAACTATAGATGCTGCCGAGGATGTGGAGAAACGGGAACCCTCTTGCACTGTTGGTGGGAACGCAAACTGGTGCAGCCTCTCTGGAAAACAGTGTGGAGGTTCCTCAGAAAATTAAAAATAGATCTACCCTATGACCCAGCAATAGCACTGCTAGGAATTTACCCAAGGGATACAGGAGTGCTGATGCACAGGGGCACTTGTACCCCAATGTTTATAGCAGCACTTTCAACAATAGCCAAATTATGGAAAGAGCCTTTAAATGTCCACCAACTGATGAAAGGATAAAGAAATTATGGTTTATATACACAATGGAATACTACACGGCAATGAGAAAGAATGAAATATGCCCTTTTGTGGCAACATGGATGGAACTGGAGAGTATTGTGCTAAGTGAAAAGACTGTTATGCTAAGTGAAATAAGTCATACAAAGACAGATACCATATGTTTTCACTCTTATGTGGATCCTGAGAAACTTACCAGAAGACCATGGGGGAGGGGAAGGGAAAAAAGAAAGGTTAGAGAGGGAGGGAGCCAAAAGATAAGAGACTCTTAAAAACTGAGAACAAACTGAGGGTTGGTGGGGGGGTGGGGGGGTGGGAGGGAGGGGTGGGTTCGTGATGGGTATTGAGGAGGGCACCTGTTGGGATGAGCACTGGGTGTTGTTTGGAAACCAATTTGACAACAAATTTCATATTAAAAAAAGAATAAGAAACAAAAATAAAGCAATGTCTTCCACAAGATAAGAGCATCTGGAGAAATAAAACCAAACATACATGACACCAAGGTTAACACTTCATGAACTATGAAGCATGGCAGTGATGGGAACCATACAGATAATTGTCTGCCACGGTTGTAGGGTAGAGGACGTGATCC
Organism: Prionailurus viverrinus; assembly: GCF_022837055.1. NCBI lineage: Eukaryota > Metazoa > Chordata > Mammalia > Carnivora > Felidae > Prionailurus > Prionailurus viverrinus. The sequence continues at coordinate 3,620,410 of NW_025927605.1, forward strand.
AAGGTAGAAACATCCAACAAAATCCAGTCCAGTGGCTAGAAATCAGCAACGTCATATAAATATACAGCCGTCCCTTTTGCTCAAAACTGCCCCACAAAAGAGGGCCTTTTCTTCTTGTCACATGCAGATCATTACTCATGCCACTGACCATTGGAAGAAATGCACCACCAAAAATAGGACGGCCCTTATCCTACCCGCTAGGGGATACAGGAGGGAGAGTACGAAATGTAATTGCAAATGCCACCTATCACGTGACAGCCCACGGTGGAGGAAGATGAGGAGAAAGTGGTCAGGAAGATGCCAGTGGGTGTGAATCAGGAGGAAACACAGACCAGAGAGAATTCATCACATCGAGAAAAGAAATTTTGTTTCCCACAAGTTTAAACCATTACATGCACAAACAATATTGTGTAATTTGATAATTACTTAATATTAGGTAAACAAACACAAGGAAGATGTGTTGACAACTCACCATGGACGGACACTATATAAGAGGCCATGGCACCAGGAGACGTCAGACTCAAGCCCCTCACTCTCCTGGAAACCATCCCAGAACTTCCACCCTCTGACACCATGGTCAACTCCTGTTGTGGCTCCGTCTGCTCTGACCAGGGCTGTGGCCAGGAGACTTGTTGCCGCCCCAGCTGCTGCCAGACCACCTGCTGCAGGACCACCTGCTGTCGCCCCAGCTGCTGTGGCTCCAGCTGCTGCCGCCCCTGCTGTGGGGGTTCCAGCTGCTGTGGCTCCAGCTGCTGCCAGCCTTGCTGCCGCCCCACCTGCTGCCAGACCACCTGCTGCAGGACCACTTGCTGCCGCCCCAGCTGCTGTGGTTCCAGCTGCTGCAGGCCCAGCTGCTGCATCTCTAGCTGCTGCCGGCCCTGCTGTGGGGGTTCCAGCTGCTGTGGCTCCAGCTGCTGCCAGCCCTGCTGCCGCCCCACCTGCTGCCAGACCACCTGCTGCAGGACCACCTGCTGCCGCCCCACCTGCTGTGTGTCCAGCTGCTGCCGCCCCTGCTGTGGGGGTTCCAGCTGCTGTGGCTCCAATTGCTGTGGCTCCAGCTGCTGCCAGCCTTGCTGCCGCCCCACCTGCTGCCAGACCACCTGCTGCAGGACCACCTGCTGCCGCCCCACCTGCTGTGTGTCCAGCTGCTGCCGCCCCTGCTGTGGGGGTTCCAGCTGCTGTGGCTCCAATTGCTGTGGCTCCAGCTGCTGCCAGCCTTGCTGCCGCCCCACCTGCTGCCAGACCACCTGCTGCCGGACCACCTGCTGCCGCCCCACCTGCTGTGTGTCCAGCTGCTGCCGCCCCAGCTGTTGCTAGGCCCCCTGCCACCACCCACCAACCTGCTCTAGTGGCTCTTGCTGCTGCTGAGTGCCCTGACCTGCACCCTGCTGTTTTCGTCAGCCAATCTCCTTCATGTCGTCCAACGGGGAGCTGAATCATGTGAGGCCAACTGTAAAACCTCAATTCCCAGTGATTTTCAACTGGTTGGCCTTGGAATATACCTCCCTACCACCCACTCCCTCCTCACCTCCTTGTTACTAACTCCACCGCAAATCACTACAAAGATTGTATTATCTGATATAGGTTAACGTGCCACTCTGATTGATGTATCACCTACTGCCAGATTTTCTAATATGGAGATGTTTCTGTATATCAAATAAATCTTGATTTTCCAGGCATAAATATAAGAAATCGTGTCTCGTTCTTTTTCCTTCTTCAATGGTCACCCTTAGCTGTCAGGTCTTCTATTCTCTGCACAACGAGCAGATCATAGCAGGCGATTTCAGGATTTTCACTTCTATCACCTCGGCGCTTCCCACGCAAACAGTGTAGGATGGTGGCTTGCAGCAAGCACCTGGAACTCTGCGGAGGGCTCAGTCTACGTGAAGGAACGTATATCACAGGACAGAGCAGGGAAGGCAAGTGCCTGGGAGAAGCGTTCGAAAGGTGGCCAGTAGTTGGTGGATAAGTGCTCTGGCCTCTTTCCCCTTGAGTGGGCGTGTGAGACCAGAGGGCCTCAGTAGCACTGAACGAACCCCTGATGCCCACAAGACTCACCTGCTCTTGAAATCAACCTGGATTGGTTTCCACCCTTCCCTGGATCACTTCACAGTATCCCTAGAGCACTACTTGGGACCACCTCCCAGACAAACTACTTGGTCTCAAGCCTCTGTTTTGAGCTCCGACCCTGAGGTCGACCTGACACCAGTGTTCCAAGTCTCAGTAACAGTGCCTTCAAACATTTCCCTATGATATGAACGGTCACTGGGTGACACTGTGGGCTCTCGACCTCATTCTCCGCTGAACCACTGAATCTTTTCATAGGATGTTGTTTCTTCTCACAGTTTGTGCACACTTGGTTTTAGACTTCCTGTGTCCAATTCTTGGAAGATCACATATCCCAAAGGACCGCCGACACTCCCACGAATAAAACAGCTCACCATGTTAGGAAGTGTCTCTCTCAAGGAGGCTATGCTTGAGGCGGACCGCACCAAACTGCGATTCTCACGTTGCATTCAAAACACCAGAGCCTACAACGGGTATTCCTGCATAAGTACTGCATAAGGAAGGAGGTGCTCTCAGGACACCCAGTGCAAAGCAGAGTCAGCACAGGGGAGTAAAAGAAGCTAAGACAAAGGGTGCTTTCGGTTCAACTCCGCCCTCGTATTCTGACCCACACATGAGGGGTGTGTACTGGGCCACAGACTTGCTCATCTTAGTGGAAAAAGCGGCTGGGCCTTTGTGCTCCTACGTCAGCATCCTTTCGTGAGTGGAAAGGAGGGAGAGCAAGAACTCCAGGTGTCCCCTCCCCCCCCAGAGCCTGAGACAGTTACCTGCAGATAGTGCGTGATCAGTGTGAACCACGCGTAGCCCACACTTGCACTACCTTGTGGATGACGGCATGTATGGCAAAGAGAATCAGAATGGGATATCGTATACCTACTCCTGGTTCTGCCCATATCTATGCATTTTTCTCAGTAACCTTGCTCCAGGTCGTTTGCCACAGTTTCTATAAAAACCTAGAAGATGAGAGTTAACGGGCAGCTTCTCTGCTCCTTAGCTGACTTGCCTGGTTCAGTACCAAGTTCCCCATTCCTGAGAGTCCTGAACCCATGGTTCCTGTGTCCTCTTTAGGCTATACTATTTGCCCATATGCAGTTAATGCCGGGAATAGGAATACCACAAATGTCCCTGCAGATCACCTGAATGCTAAAAATTTTCCCTGTGGCCCCTGTAGCTCCTAACGTTGACTGCTGCCTTCCTGGCACTAGAAACCCAAAGGGATGAGGTGGCAGCCAGAATTTTACTTCCAATCACATCTACCCACGTGCCTTCCAATGAGCTTTCCTGTCTTAGAGCTGAGACCTCTAGAGGCACACAGCCTACAATTATGGTAGAAGGAGGCACAAATTCCCCCCCTCTCCCAGGGGATCATTGGGATGAAGGTAGTGGGGAAACTTCTCCTTTAACTCTCACATCTAGATAAGTGTATTCAAATAGGGGCCATGAAGGATTCTGGGTATCCAGCAATGAGTTCAACTCAGATCCCATGTCCAACAGCCTGCAAACATGAGTATTTCAGCTTGCTCTGAGACAATGGCTGTAGATTCCTTGGGCAAGGACTAAAAATTCTATGACGTACACTTCCTATGGTCTTCAGTCTAGAGAGGACCTCATCTTAGCCATCTCTATCTTTGTGTTAGTGGTTTCCAGGTCTGTGAAAAGTGTAACTTAAGGTCTGCAAACTGTGTCAGGAACCATGACTTTCCATGGGATCAATGACCTCAGCCTTTGTTCTTTTATTTTTATGTTCTTTTAATTACACACACACACACACACACACACACACACACACACACACACACACACACATATAAAGTCGAACCTGATTTGGCTGTCTATATCCTATTATAAGAGACACCATGCTCTATTATCCATATTGATAGATCGCTGAGAGTCACATATCATTCTGCCCCCTTTGTCATTCCAACCTTGTTGGCAAGCACATAATTATTCCCACATTACTTCCTACAATTAAGTGCTGCCGCATGGACCCTGTCATTCAGAGGTATGACCATCCCCATTACTCTTAGGGAGCATACTTTGGTCACAGTATTCCCTACCACAACCTCTAACTTTAGAGAATAGGCACTCCTTTCCCAAAGATGCTGCTGACATTGGTACTTGATGATTCCTTAGTAGCATGGTAAACAGAGTACCCCAGACCCTCCTAGGGAATGGCTATGTGGGCTTTGTGACCTTATGACTATATCCATTTTAGCATTTCTATTTCTCTCTGTACCTTTTGATCCCTCCCTTCTCAACTGTGTGTGCCGTGGTCCTAGGTAAATCTGTACTGGTTATCTATTGTTATGTAACATTACCTCAAAATTTAGCAGCTTAGAGTAACACTCATTTATTTTCTCTGTTTCTGTGGATCCAAAATCCAGGTATGGCCTACCCAGACTCTCTATTTCATAGGATTTCACAAGGCTGCACTCAAGGTGCTGGCTGGCACTGGGGTCTCATCTGAAGCCTTGCCTGGGGAAGAATCCACTTCCAAGTTCACTTATCTGGTCATCAGAATTCATTTCCTCACAGGCTATAGGAGGGAGGACTTCAATTCCTTGCTCGTTGTTGAATGGAGACTGTGCTCAGTTCTTTGCTGCAAGGATCTCTCCCACATAGGACCTGGCTTCATCAAAGTCAGTGACAGAGAGAGAAAGAGTTCGCATTAAGATGAAAGTCACAATCTTTTGTAACTCAATCACTTGATGATGCTGTCATACCTTGTGGCTTAGAAGCCAGTTACTTAAGGGGAGGGAGTTACATGAGACCCTGAACACCAAGAGGTAGAAATCATTGGGTCTTCTTGGAGTCTGCCTATCAGAACTCTTACATAATGCTGAGTGAAAGAATTAAAACACATTTACAGTAAGATTTCATTCATATAAAAATTCAGAAACACGGGAAATGAAACTATATTTTTAGGTGTGCATACCTAGGTCATAAAACTGTAAGGAAAATACATTAAAGGGTTACTTGAAAAGTCAGCACAGTACTCATCTGTAGGGTAGAAAAAGGACTGTGGTTAAGAGAAGGCATTTCAAAAGTCTTCTTAGTTGTAACAATGTTCTATTTCTTGAGTCAAGCTATGGGTGCATAGATGTTTGCTCCATAACTATTTTTTATCATTCATGCTTATATTTTGTATGTGTTTCAGTTTATGTTCATTTTACGTAACATGAAATCGTTTTTTGAAAAATTTAGGGTGAACTGAAATGCATACTCTATTGAAGATTTAAAATGAAAAACAAGCGTGGGGTGCCTGGGTGGCTCAGTCAGTTGAGTGTCGGACTTCAGCTCAGGTCACGATCTCACAGTTCATGGCTTCGAGCCCCACACCGGACCCTATGCTGACAGCTCGGAGCCTGGAGCCTGCTTTCAATTCTGTGTCTCCTTCCCTCTCTGCCCCTCCTCTGCTCACACTCTGTCTCTCTCTCTCTCAAAAATAAATAAACATTAAAAAACTTGTTTTTTAATAAAATGAAAGACAAGCCTAAGGAATGCTGGTTTCCCTACCATGAATTTTATTGGTAATAGTTAAGGTAAGTCTTGGTACTTCTCTAGTACAACACTGAATGAACTAGTGATATATGCATCAACGTTTATGATTCTCACAGGTATAAGACAAGTTAACAGTATCAAAAAGAAGAGATATTACATACACTATAGTACTAGTATACAGTAAAACCTTGGATTGCGAGCATAATTCATTCTGGAAACATGCATGTAATCCAAAGTACTCCTGTATCAAAGTGAATTTCAAGAACCATTGGGCTCAGTTGTGAGTATGTGAAATTTGGCATCACATACTACTTGTGTTGCAAGACATCGCTCCTTTATCAAGTTAAAATTTATTAGAAATCTTTGCTCATTTTGCAGAACTTTTGCAGAACAAGTTACTAGCAGTCCAAGGTTTTGCTGTATATACTACATATTATTGGAAAGTCTGTATCAAGACAAATCTATAATGAAAAATATATTAAAACACTGATTGCCTCTATGGTATTGGGGACTTTAATATGGAACTTTCTGATATAATGGAAATGTTCATTTGAAAGATGTGGGGATTGCAAGGTCCTGCTTCTGTGTATCAAAACTTAACACTACGGATGACTAAACTTAGAATTTGTGTATTTCAATCTGTGTAAACCCCACTTAATTTGTAAAATACATCATAAAAGGTAAACAAGAAACCGTGACTTGTTAATTTATGAATAAATCTAAGTCTTTAGCAAACCATTATCCTGGCTGATTTGCCTTAAACACAATTCTCTTAAATTATACAACTGTGAACTCCTTTGATGTATCTCTCCATATTATGTTGCAGTTATCTATATGTGTGTGTGCAGTGGGGCTTCTCAGTAGTCTGTAAATTCCTGGGGGAAGAGACCCAAAATCATATTTGTGACATCAATAACTGCAGTGTGTGTATCTCAGATAATCCACTCAACAAGGTGGCTTCATAAAAAGGAATGAACTTGATAGAGGCACGTCCTCAAAGCTTCAACAAACAGAAGAAAGGAGTAGGTCTCTATGTGTTGTCCTTGGGCATTCAGGATCAACACCATCTGGGTACTGGTTAGAAATGCTGACCCTCAGGCTCCACCTGTCTTCAGATCCTCTGGGATTTGTCCCAACCATATTTAATAAGCCCTTCAGATGATTTGCTGCATGCTCAAGTTGGATTATCACTAAATGGAGAATAATTAGAAACACTAACTAAATGAACTTGAATTGACTAAAATCCACGAACATTTTGAATGTATCCAAACAAAAGTGTGCTACAGATTTCCTAACTACACAGATAAGTTCTGAGGACAGGCACATTCTGATTATTCAACATCTGCATTGCTCCATTGAAGAATATGTTTAATAAAGAATGAGATAAGAATAAAAAAGAGGCTGTGTCTTCCAGAATCTAAAAACCATCCAGAGAAATGCAACACAAAATACATGACGGCAACATTAATGCTCAATGAACTACAAATCATGACAGTGACGGGAACCATAAAGGTGACTGTCTGCCGTAATTGGGGGTAGACAGCATGATCCAAAGTTAGAAACATCCAAGAAAACCCATTCCAGTGGTAGAGATCAGCAACATCACATGCTCATAGGCAGCTGCTCCCTTCCTCACTGATCAACAATGACCCACAAAATTGGAACTTTTCCTCTTCTTGCATGCCTACTCCATCCTCTGCGGATGTGATTTCCTCCCCACTGATCACTGGAAGAAATGCACAACCAAAGACAGGATTGCCTTCATCCCATCCTGCTGGGGGATGTAGCAGGGAACAAAAAGATGTAATTGCAAGTGCCACCTATCACATGAAGCCCTCTGGGAGAAAGATGAGGAAAGACTGGTCCAGAAGATGCCAGAGGGTATAAGTCAGAAGGAAAAGCAGACCAGATAGAATTCATCAAATCTAGAAAAGAAAATATTGTTTCCCTCAAGTTTAAACCATTACATAGACAAACATTAAAGTGAAATATCATAATTACTTAAATATTAGGTAAACAAACACAAGGAAGATGTGTTGACAACTCACCATGGACGGGCAGTATATAAGAGGCCAAGGCGCAAGGAGACGTGAAATTCAAGCTCTTCACTCTCCTGGAAACTATCCCAGAACCTCCACCCTCTGACACCATGGTCAACTCCTGTTGTGGCTCCGTCTGCTCTGACCAGGGCTGTGGCCAGGAGACTTGTTGCCGCCCCAGCTGCTGCCAGACCACCTGCTGTAGGACCACCTGCTGTCGCCCCAGCTGCTGTGGCTCCAGCTGCTGCCAGCCTTGCTGCCGCCCCACCTGCTGCCAGACCACCTGCTGCAGGACCACTTGCTGCCGCCCCAGCTGCTGTGGTTCCAGCTGCTGCAGGCCCAGCTGCTGCATCTCTAGCTGCTGCCGGCCCTGCTGTGGGGGTTCCAGCGGCTGTGGCTCCAGCTGCTGCCAGCCTTGCTGCCGCCCCACCTGCTGCCAGACCACCTGCTGCCGGACCACCTGCTGCCGCCCCACCTGCTGTGTGTCCAGCTGCTGCCGCCCCAGCTGTTGCTAGACCCCCTGCCACCACCCAACCTGCTCTAGTGGCTCTTGCTGCTGCTGAGTGCCCTGACCTGCACCCTGCTGTTTTCGTCAGCCAATCTCCTTCATGTCGTCCAACGGGGAGCTGAATCATGTGAGGCCAACTGTAAAACCTCAGTTCCCAGTGATTTTTCAACTGGTTGGCCTTGGAATATACCACCGCACCGCCCAATTCCCTCCCACCTCTTTCTTATGATGTCCATCCCAATTCAGTACAAAGGTTGTATTTTCCCTGATATACGATAACATATCATCCTACCTGATGTATCTGTTACTGCCCGATGTTCTGTATGGAGATGTTTCTATATAGCAAATAAATCTTAACTTTCCAGGCATTAAATATAAAGAATCGTGTCTCATTCTTTTTTCCTTCATGAATGGTCACCCTTAGCTGCCAGGTCTTCTATTCTCTGCACAACGAGCAGATCGTAGCAGGCGATTTCAGCATTTTCACTTCTATCACCTCAGTCCTTCCCATGCTAACAGTGTAGGATGGTGGCTTGCAGAAAGCACCTGGAACTCTCTGCGGAGGGCTCGGTCTACATGAAGGAGCAGATCGCAAAGGACACAATAGGGAAGGCACGTGCCTGGGAGGAGCATTCAAACAGTGGCCAGTAGTTGGTGGATAAATGCTCTAGCCTCTATCCCCTCTAGTGGGACATGTGAGACCGGAGGGCCTCAGTAGCACTGAACGAACCCCCGATGCCCACAGGACTCACCTGCTCTTGAAATCAACCTGGATTGGTTTCCACCCTTCCCTGGATCACTTCACAGTATCCCTAGAGCACTACTTGGGACCACCTCCCAGACAATCTACTTGCTCTCAAGCCTCTGTTTTGAGCTCCGACCCTGAGGTCGACCTGACACCAGTGTTCCAAGTCTCAGTAACAGTGCCTTCAAACATTTCCCTATGATATGAACGGTCACTGGGTGACACCGTGGGCTCTCGACCTTATTCTCCGCTGAACCACTGAATCTTTTCATAGGATGCTGTTGCTTCTCACAGCTTGTACACACTTGGTTTTAGACTTCCTGTGTCCAATTCCTGAAAGATCATGTATCCCGAGGGACAGGAGACACTCCCACGAATAAAACAGCTCACCATGTTAGGAAGTGTCTCTCTGAGGAGGCTATGCTTGAGGCGGACCGCACCAAACTGCGATTCTCACGATGCATTCAAAACACTAGAGCCTACAACGGGTATTCCTGCATAAGTACTGCATAAGGAAGGAGGTGCTCTCAGGAGACCCAGTGTAAAGCGGAGTCAGCACATGGGAGTAAAAGAAGCTAAGACAAAGGGTGCTTTCAGTTCACCTCCACCCCCGTATTCTGACCCACAGATGAAGGGTGTGTACTGGGCCACGGACTTGCTTGTCACAGAGGCGAAGGGGTTAGGCAATTGTACTCCTACCTCACTTTCACTACGTTTTGACATCCTCTGATGGGTGGAACGGATGGAGAGAAAGAACTCCAGGTGTCCCCCACCCCAGAGGCTGAGACCTACCCCTGGTTCTGCTCATGTCTGTGGATTTCTCTCATTAACCTTGCTCCATGTGGTTTGTCACAGTTTCTGTAAAAACCTACAACATGAGGGTTAGAGGGCAGTTCCGCTCTTCCTTTACCTTCCTTGCCTGGTGTTGTGACCAAGGTCCCCATCCCTGAGAGTTCTGAACCCATGGGTCCTATGTCCTCTTCAGGCTACACTACTTGCCCATCTGCAGTGAATGCCGGGATTAGGAATACCACAAATGACCCTGCAGATCACCTGAATGCTAAAAATATTCCCTGTGGCTCCTGTAGCTCCTAACGTTGACTGCTGCCTTCCTGGCACTAGAAACCCAAAGGGGTAAGGTGGCAGCCAGAATTTTACTTCCAATCAGAACTACCCACATGCCTTCCAATGAGCTTTCCTGTCTTAGAGCTGAGACCTCTAGAGGCACACAGCCTACAATTAACATAGAAAGAGGCACAAATTCCCCCTAGTGGATCATCCAGATGAAGGTAATGGGGAAAGTTCTCCTTTAACTCTCACATCTAGATCAAGGTATTTAAATAGGGGACATGAAGGATCATGGGTATCCAGCAATGAGTTCAACTGAGATCCCATGTCCAACAGCCTGCAAACCCATGAGTATTCTAGCTTCTGCTGAACCAATGGCCATAAACTTCTGGAAGAAGCATGAAAGAATTTCTATGATATGTACTCGTGCAGCCCTTCAACCTAGAGGACTGGCCTCTCCATTTGTAGGTTAATGGTTTCCAGGTCTGCTAATAGCCTGACTCTGCCAACTGTGTCAGGGAACATGACTTTCCATTGGATCAATGACCTCAGCCTTTGTTCTTCATTCTTATGTTCTTTTAATTCCACACACACACACACACACACACACACACACACACAGACACACACACCTATATAAGGAATAAGGAATATAAGAAATATAAGGAATGAAGACCTTGGTCACTGTGCCAGGCAAGTCAGCTAAGGAACAGAGAAGCTGACCATTAACTCTCTACTTGTAGGTTTTGGTAGAAAATGTGACAAACCACCTGGAGCAAGGTTAATGACAGAAATGCACAGACATGGGCAGAACCAGGGGTAGGTGTATATGTCTGTGTGTGTTTGTATGTGTGTGTGTGTGTGTGTGTGTGTGTGTGTGCGCGCGCGTGCGCACATGCACACGTGCGTGTAGGCTTTTGCGTATATGAGGGTGAAACTGAGTTCTCTGCCTATATCCTATTATGAGGGAAACCATGCTCTATTATCCATATTGATAGATCCCTGAGGGTCACATATCATTCTGCCCCTTTGTCATTCCAACCTTGTTGGCAATCACATAATTATACCCACATTACTTCCTACAATTAAGTCCTGCACATGACTCAGTCATTCAGAGCTATGACCATCCCCATTCTTCCTAGGGAGCACAGTTTGGTCACAGTATTCCCTACCACAACCTCCAACTTTAGACAATAGGCACTCCTCTCCCAAGATGCTGCTGACACCGGTACTTGATGAGTCCCTAATAGCGTGGTAAAGAGAGTGCCCCAGAACCTCCTAGGGAATGGCTACGTGGGCTTTGTGACCTTATGACTATACCCATTTTAGCATTTCTATTTCTCTCTGCTCCTTCTGATCCATCCCTTCTCACCTGTGTGGGCCGTGGCCCTAGATAAATCTGTACCGGTTCCCTACTGTTATGTAACATTACCTAAAAATTTAGTAGCTCAGAGTGACACTCAAATTTATTTTCTCTCTTTCTGTGGATCCAAAATCCAGGTACGGCCCACCCAGACTCTCCATTTCATACGGTTTCACAGGTCTGCACTCAAAGTGCTGGCTGGCACCAGGGTTTCATCTAGGTATGGTCTGGGGAAGAATCCACTTCCAAGGTCACTTATGTGGTCATTGGCAGGATTCAATTCCTCGCAGTCCACAGGAGGGAGGACCTCACTTCCTTGCTGGTCGTCCAATGAGACTGCGCTCAGTTCTTTGCTGCAAGGATCTCTCCCACACAGCGCCTGGCTTTATCAAAGCCAGTGAGAGAGGGAGAAAGAGTTGGCATTAAAATGAAAATCACAATCATTTGTAACTCAGTCACTCGATATTGTCATATCCTGTGGATAGAAGCAAGTTACTCAAGGGGAGGAAATTACATGAGACTCTGAACACCAAGAGGCTGAAATTAATGGGCCACCTTGGAGGCTTCCTACTAGAACCATTACATAATTGAGTGAAAGAATCCAAACACATATATAGTAAGATTTCCTTATATAAAATGTGAAAACATTTAAAAGCAAACTTTATTGTTTCTGGGTCATACGTAGGTTATAAAACTATAAAGAAAATAGATGAAATGGTTCCTTCAGAAATCAGCATAGTAGCCATCTATAAGATAGAAGGAGAATTATGACCAAGAAACGACATAGGAAGAGCCATCTTGAGAGCAGTGTTCTATTTCTCGACTCAAGTGTTGTGTATACAGACGATTTGCTCCATAATGATTTTTGTACTTATATGTTTTACACGTGTTAGTATATGTATGTTTTCCACAATAAGAAATTTTTTTGAAAACCAGGAGGAACTCAATTTCTTACTCTGTTTATGTTATTAAAAATGATGAGCTTAAATGAAAGTTGGTTACCCTACCATGAAAGTAATTGGTAATAGCTATCATAAACCTTGGTACTTTGTTAGGACAGGTCTGATCTAGTGATACCTGCATCAACATTAGCATGTGCCAAGCTAAGTGGAGGACAGAACAGAAATTATACTATATTATCATTTGTTTGGAGTTCTAGATCAAAACAATGTGACGGTGAGAAATGTATTGAGATGGCAATTGCCTCTGGTACCAGGGAGTTTACTAAATGACAAGTGGGGACTTTTTGGTCTAAGGGCATGTTCTTCTTCTTGATAAATGTGGGGATTACATGGATGTGCATCACTTTTTGAAAACGTGTCGCACTGGATGAATACAGTCAGGATTTGTGCATTCCAATGTGTGTAAACTTCACCTAAAATTTATAATAAATCGTAAAGTAAGTGAGAAATGGTGACTACAATTATTTATGAATAAAATCTATGTCTTTACTAAACTGTCATCTTGGCTAATTTGCCTAAAACACAACTCTTTACTTAAATTACACTACTATTCCCACCTTTGATGTAACTGTTTCATATTTTATTACACTTGTGTGTGTGTGTGTGTGTGTGTGTAATCTTTTCAGTTAACTGTAAATACCTGGGTAGGAGACTCCACATCACATCTGTAATGCCAGTAACTGTCAATGTGTGTATCTCAACAAATCCACTCAACATACATGCTTTAGACCTGGCAGTAATTTGAGAGAGGCACTTCCCCAATGCTAAAATGAACAGAACAAAGTAGTAGGTCTCTATGTGTGGTCTTCCCGGAAGTGTCTCAACCATATGTAATAAGTCTTTCAAAAGATTTGCTGTGTGCTATGTTGGACTATCACAAAATGGAGAATAAGCAGAAATAGTAACTAAAAGAACCCGAATGGACTACATTCCATTCACATTTGAAATAGATCCAAAAACTGTTTGCTGTAGATTTGCCAGCAAAAGGTAAATCCTCAGGAGAGGAACTTGCTGAATATTCCAACTTGGGTTTTTTTGCCAGAAATGGTGCAGAATAATGTTATTAAGAATAAGATAAGAAACAGGGAGAAGATGGAGGCGTAGGAGTATGCTGGGCTCACCTGGTCCTGCTGATCACTTAGATTCCACCCACACCTGCCTAAATAACCCAGAAAACCACCAGAAGACTAGCAGAATGGACTCTCTGGAGCCAAGCATAGACAAGAGGCCCACGGAAGAGGGTAGGAAGGGCGGAGAGGAGGGGCGGGCTACACAGACTGGCGAGACGTAGCCGGAGGCGGTGGAGGGGAAGCCCTCCGGGCAAGGCAGAGCCCCCGAGTCTGGCTTGCAAAAGCGGAGGGGCCGGACTGCGTGAGTTCTGACAGCCAGCGGGACTTAACATCCGGCATGTTATAAGTCAACAGCTCTGCTCGGAGAGAGGGAGGGCGAGAGGACACCGGGAAGGAGAGGTGTTGAGCCCCGGAAGACAAGAGCTCAGCTCTGTGGGGAACAAAGGCGCTGGCCAGCGCCATCTCCCTCTCCTATCCCCCAGCCCAAACCCCAAAGGGAACCAGTTCACCGAACTTGCTTGCACCGCGCAAACACCCAGCGCTGTGCTTCTGTGGATCCATCCCTCGGACGGGTCGGCCTCCCTCCCTGGTGCTGCAGGGCCCCTCCCTCAGGGGACCACCGACAGCAAAGCGAGCTGAGCCCGCCCCTCCCGCCCCTGTGCACCTTGCGGATCCACCCCGGGTAATACACCAGATCCCATGAAAGCAGCACCACAAGCCTGGCAGTGTGCAAGTAGCCCACACAGGGGCCACTCCACTCCACAGTGAGTCCTGCCCCTGGGCGAGGGGAAGATAAGGTACACACCAGTCTGACTGTGGCCCCAGCGGTGGGCTGGGGACAGACATCGGGTCTGACTGCAGCCCCGCCCACCAACACAAGTTACTCCAGACAGCACAGGGGAAGTGCCCTGCCGTTCAGCACCACCCCAGGGACTATCCAAAATGACCAAAAGGAAGAATTCTCCTCAAAAGAAACTCCAGGAAGTAGCGACAGCTAACGAATTGATCAAAAACGATTTAAGCAATATAGCAGAAAAAGAATTTAGAATAATAGTCCTAAAATTCATGGCTGGGCTTGACAAAAGTGTAGAGGACAGCAGAGAATCTATTGCTACAGAGATCAAGGGACTAAGAAATAGTCAGGAGGAGCTAAAAAAATTGCTATAAATGAGGAGCAAAATAAAAGGGAGGCGACCACAGCTCGCATTGAATAGGCAGAGGAGAGAACAGGTGAACTAGAAGATAAAGTTATGGAAAAAGAGGAAGCTGAGAAAAAGAGATAAAAAAATCCAGGAGTATGAGGGGAGAATTAGAGAACTAAGTGATGCAATAAAACGCAACAATATCCGTATACTAGGAATTCCAGAAGAGGAAGACAGAGAGAAAGGGGCTGAAGGTGTATTTGAAGAAATCATAGCTGAGAACTTCTCTGATCTGGGGAAGGAAAAAGGCACTGAAATCCAAGAGGCACAGAGAACTCACTTCAGACGTAACTTGAATCGATCTTCTGCACGACATATCATAGTGAAACTGGCAAAACACAAGGAGAAAGAGAAAATTCTGAAAGCAGCTAGGGATAAACACGCTCTAACATATACAGGGAGACCGATAAGACTAGTGACAGACCTGTCTACTGAAACTTGGCCGGCCAGAAAGCAATGGCAGGAAATCTTCAATGTGATGAACGGAAAAAATATGCAGCCGAGAATCCTTTATCCGGCAAGTCGGTCATTCAGAATAGAAGGAGAAATAAACGTCTTCCCAAACAAACAAAAACTGAAGGAATTCATCACCACTAAGCCAGCCCTACAAGAGATCCTAAGGGGGATTCTGTGAGTGAAATGTTCAAGGACCACAAAGTACCAGAGATATCACTACAAGCATGAAACCTACAGACATCACGATGACTCTAAACCCATATCTTTCTATAATAACACTAAATGTCAATGGACTAAATGCTCCAACCAAAAGACATACGGTATCAGAATGGATAAAAACAACAAAACAAAACAAAACAAAACAAAACAAAACAAAACAAAACAAGACCCATCTATTTGCTGTCTACAAGAGACTCATTTTAGACCTGAGGAGATCTTCAGATTGAAACTGAGGGGATGTAGAACTATCTATCATGCTACTGGAAGTCAAAAGAAAGCTGGAGTAGCCATACTTACATCAGACAAACTAGACTTTAAATTAAAGGCCGTAACAAGAGACGAAGAAGGGCATTATATAATAATTTCAGGGTCTATCCATCAGGAAGAGCCAACAATTATAAATGTCTATGCACTGAATATGGGAGCCCCCAAATATATAAAACAATTAATCACAAACATAAGCAACCTTATTGAGAAGAATGTGGTCATTGCAGGGGACTTTAACACTCCACTTACAGGAACGGAGAGATCATCTAGACACAGGATCAATAAAGAAACAAGGGTCCTGAATGATACAGTGGATCAGATGGACTTAACAGATATATTCAGAACTCTGCATCCCAAAGCAACAGAATATACGTTCTTCTCGAATGCACATGGAACATTCTCCAAGATAGATCACATGCTGGCTCACAAAACAGCCCTTCATAAGTATAAAAGAATTGAGATTATACCGTGCACACTTTCAGACCACAATGCTATGAAGCTTGAAAGCAACCACAGGAAAAAGTCTGGAAAACCTCCAAAAGCACGGGGGTTAAGGAACACCTTACTAAAGAATGAATGGGTCCACCAGGCAATCAGAGAAGAAATTAAAAACTATACGGAAACAAACAAAAATGAAAATACAACAATCCAAACGCTTTGGGACGCAGCGAAGGCAGTCCTGAGAGGAAAATACATCGCAATCCAGGCCTATTTCAAGAAACGAGAAAAATCCCCAATACAAAATCTAACAGCACACCTAAAGGAAACAGAAGCAGAACAGCAAAGACACCCCAAACCCAGCAGAAGAAGAGAAATAATAAAGATCACAGCAGAAATAAACAATATAGAATCTAAAAAGACTGCACAGCAGATCAATGAAACCAAGAGTTGGTTTTTTGAAAAAATAAACAAAATTGATAAACCTCTAGCCAGGCTTCTCAAAAAGAAAAGGGAGATAATCCAAATAGACAAAATCGTGAATGAAAATGGAATTATTAAAACCAATCCCTCAGAAATACAAGCAATTATCAGGGAATACTATGAAAAATACTATGTCCTGCCAACACACTGGACAACCTGGAGGAAATGGACAAATTCCTAAGCACCCACACACTTCCCAAACTCAAACAGGAAGAAATGGAAAACTTGAACAGACCCATAACCAGCAAAGAAATTGAATCAGCTGTCAAAAAATCTCCCAACAAACAAGAGTCCAGGACCAGATGCCTTCCCAGGAGAATTCCACCAGACATTCAAAGCAGAGATAATACCTGTCCTTCTCAACCTATTCCAAAAAATAGAAACGGAAGGAAAACTTCCAGCATTACTTTGATTCCTAAACCAGACAGAGATCCAGCAAAAAAAAGAGAACACTACAGGCCAATATCCCTGATGAATATGGATGCAAAAATTGTCAATAAGATACTAGCAAATCGAATTCAACAGCATATAAAAAGAATTATTCACCATGATCAAGTGGGATTCATTCCTGGGCTGCAGGGCTGATTTAACATTTGCAAATCAATCAATGTGACACATCCCATTAATAAAAGAAAAGATAAGAACCATATGATCCTGTCCATTGATGCAGAAAAAGTATTTGACAAAATTCAGCATCCTTTCTTAATTAAAAACCCTCGAGAAAGTCGGGATAGAAGGAACATACTGAAACATCATAAAAGCCATCTATGAAAAGCCCACAGCTAATATCATCCTCAATGGGGAAACACTGAGAGCTTTCCCCCTGTGATCAGGAACATGACAGGGATGTCCACCCTCACCACTGTTGTTTAACATAGTGTTGGAAGTGCTAGCATCAGCAATCAGACAACAAAAGGAAACATCAAACATCAAAATTGGCAAAGATGAAGTCAAGCCTTCACTTCTTGCAGATGACACGATATTATACGTGGAAAACCCGAAAGACTCCACCAAAAGTCTGCTAGAACTGATACATGAATTCAGCAGAGTCGCAGGATACAAACTCAATGTACAGAAATCAGTTGCATTCTTATACGCTAATAATGAAGCAACAGAAAGACAAATAAAGAAACTGATCCCATTCACAATTGCACCAAGAAGCATAAAATACCTAGGAATAAACCTAAACAAACATGTAAAAGATCTGTATGCTGAAAACTATAGAAAGCTTACGAAGGAAATTGAAGAAGATATCAAGAAACGGAAAAAGATTCCTTGCTCATGGATTGAAAGAATAAATATTGTTAAAATGTCAATACTACCCAAAGCTATGTACACATTCAATGGAATCCCAATCAAAATTGCACCAGCATTCTTCTCAAAGCTACAACAAGCAATCCTCAAATGTGTATGGAACCACAAAAGACCCCGAATAGCCAAAGTAATTTTGAAGAAGAAGACCAAAGCGGGAGGCATCACAATCCCAGACTTTAGCCTCTACTACAAAGCTATAATCATCAAGACAGCACGGTATTGGCACAAAAACAGACACATGGACCAATGGAATAGAATAGAAACCCCAGAATTAGACCCACAAACGTATGGCCAACTAATCTTTGACAAAGCAGGAAAGAATATCCAACGGAAAAAAGACAGTCTCTTTAACAAATGGTGCTGGGAGAACTTGACAGCAACACGCAGAAGGATGAAAGTAGACCACTTTCTTACACCATTCACAAAAATAAACTCAAAATGGATGAAGGACCAGAATGTGAGACAGGAAACCATCAAAACCCTAGAGGAGAAAGCAGGAGAACACCTCTCTGACCTCAGCCGCAGAAATTTCTTACTTGACACATCCCCAAAGGCAAGGGAATTAAAAGCAAAAATGAACTATTGGGACCTCACGAAGATAAAAAGCTTCTGTACTGCAAAGGAAACAATCAACAAAACAAAAAGGCAACCAATGGAATGGGAAAAAATATTTGCAAATGACATATCGGACAAAGGGCTAGTATCCAAAATCTATAGAGAGCTCACCAAACTCCACACCCGAAAAACAAATAATCCAGTGAAGAAATGGGCAGAAAACATGAATAGACACTTCTCTAAAGAAGACACCCAGATGGCCAACAGACACATGAAAAGATGCTCGACGTCGCTCCTCATGAGGGAAACACAATCAAAACCGCACTGAGATACTACCTCACGCCAGTCAGAGTGGCAAAAAGGAACAAATCAGGAAACTATAGATGCTGCCGAGGATGTGGAGAAACGGGAACCCTCTTGCACTGTTGGTGGGAACGCAAACTGGTGCAGCCTCTCTGGAAAACAGTGTGGAGGTTCCTCAGAAAATTAAAAATAGATCTACCCTATGACCCAGCAATAGCACTGCTAGGAATTTACCCAAGGGATACAGGAGTGCTGATGCACAGGGGCACTTGTACCCCAATGTTTATAGCAGCACTTTCAACAATAGCCAAATTATGGAAAGAGCCTTTAAATGTCCACCAACTGATGAAAGGATAAAGAAATTATGGTTTATATACACAATGGAATACTACACGGCAATGAGAAAGAATGAAATATGCCCTTTTGTGGCAACATGGATGGAACTGGAGAGTATTGTGCTAAGTGAAAAGACTGTTATGCTAAGTGAAATAAGTCATACAAAGACAGATACCATATGTTTTCACTCTTATGTGGATCCTGAGAAACTTACCAGAAGACCATGGGGGAGGGGAAGGGAAAAAAGAAAGGTTAGAGAGGGAGGGAGCCAAAAGATAAGAGACTCTTAAAAACTGAGAACAAACTGAGGGTTGGTGGGGGGGTGGGGGGGTGGGAGGGAGGGGTGGGTTCGTGATGGGTATTGAGGAGGGCACCTGTTGGGATGAGCACTGGGTGTTGTTTGGAAACCAATTTGACAACAAATTTCATATTAAAAAAAGAATAAGAAACAAAAATAAAGCAATGTCTTCCACAAGATAAGAGCATCTGGAGAAATAAAACCAAACATACATGACACCAAGGTTAACACTTCATGAACTATGAAGCATGGCAGTGATGGGAACCATACAGATAATTGTCTGCCACGGTTGTAGGGTAGAGGACGTGATCCAAGGTAGAAACATCCAACAAAATCCAGTCCAGTGGCTAGAAATCAGCAACGTCATATAAATATACAGCCGTCCCTTTTGCTCAAAACTGCCCCACAAAAGAGGGCCTTTTCTTCTTGTCACATGCAGATCATTACTCATGCCACTGACCATTGGAAGAAATGCACCACCAAAAATAGGACGGCCCTTATCCTACCCGCTAGGGGATACAGGAGGGAGAGTACGAAATGTAATTGCAAATGCCACCTATCACGTGACAGCCCACGGTGGAGGAAGATGAGGAGAAAGTGGTCAGGAAGATGCCAGTGGGTGTGAATCAGGAGGAAACACAGACCAGAGAGAATTCATCACATCGAGAAAAGAAATTTTGTTTCCCACAAGTTTAAACCATTACATGCACAAACAATATTGTGTAATTTGATAATTACTTAATATTAGGTAAACAAACACAAGGAAGATGTGTTGACAACTCACCATGGACGGACACTATATAAGAGGCCATGGCACCAGGAGACGTCAGACTCAAGCCCCTCACTCTCCTGGAAACCATCCCAGAACTTCCACCCTCTGACACCATGGTCAACTCCTGTTGTGGCTCCGTCTGCTCTGACCAGGGCTGTGGCCAGGAGACTTGTTGCCGCCCCAGCTGCTGCCAGACCACCTGCTGCAGGACCACCTGCTGTCGCCCCAGCTGCTGTGGCTCCAGCTGCTGCCGCCCCTGCTGTGGGGGTTCCAGCTGCTGTGGCTCCAGCTGCTGCCAGCCTTGCTGCCGCCCCACCTGCTGCCAGACCACCTGCTGCAGGACCACTTGCTGCCGCCCCAGCTGCTGTGGTTCCAGCTGCTGCAGGCCCAGCTGCTGCATCTCTAGCTGCTGCCGGCCCTGCTGTGGGGGTTCCAGCTGCTGTGGCTCCAGCTGCTGCCAGCCCTGCTGCCGCCCCACCTGCTGCCAGACCACCTGCTGCAGGACCACCTGCTGCCGCCCCACCTGCTGTGTGTCCAGCTGCTGCCGCCCCTGCTGTGGGGGTTCCAGCTGCTGTGGCTCCAATTGCTGTGGCTCCAGCTGCTGCCAGCCTTGCTGCCGCCCCACCTGCTGCCAGACCACCTGCTGCCGGACCACCTGCTGCCGCCCCACCTGCTGTGTGTCCAGCTGCTGCCGCCCCAGCTGTTGCTAGGCCCCCTGCCACCACCCACCAACCTGCTCTAGTGGCTCTTGCTGCTGCTGAGTGCCCTGACCTGCACCCTGCTGTTTTCGTCAGCCAATCTCCTTCATGTCGTCCAACGGGGAGCTGAATCATGTGAGGCCAACTGTAAAACCTCAATTCCCAGTGATTTTCAACTGGTTGGCCTTGGAATATACCTCCCTACCACCCACTCCCTCCTCACCTCCTTGTTACTAACTCCACCGCAAATCACTACAAAGATTGTATTATCTGATATAGGTTAACGTGCCACTCTGATTGATGTATCACCTACTGCCAGATTTTCTAATATGGAGATGTTTCTGTATATCAAATAAATCTTGATTTTCCAGGCATAAATATAAGAAATCGTGTCTCGTTCTTTTTCCTTCTTCAATGGTCACCCTTAGCTGTCAGGTCTTCTATTCTCTGCACAACGAGCAGATCATAGCAGGCGATTTCAGGATTTTCACTTCTATCACCTCGGCGCTTCCCACGCAAACAGTGTAGGATGGTGGCTTGCAGCAAGCACCTGGAACTCTGCGGAGGGCTCAGTCTACGTGAAGGAACGTATATCACAGGACAGAGCAGGGAAGGCAAGTGCCTGGGAGAAGCGTTCGAAAGGTGGCCAGTAGTTGGTGGATAAGTGCTCTGGCCTCTTTCCCCTTGAGTGGGCGTGTGAGACCAGAGGGCCTCAGTAGCACTGAACGAACCCCTGATGCCCACAAGACTCACCTGCTCTTGAAATCAACCTGGATTGGTTTCCACCCTTCCCTGGATCACTTCACAGTATCCCTAGAGCACTACTTGGGACCACCTCCCAGACAAACTACTTGGTCTCAAGCCTCTGTTTTGAGCTCCGACCCTGAGGTCGACCTGACACCAGTGTTCCAAGTCTCAGTAACAGTGCCTTCAAACATTTCCCTATGATATGAACGGTCACTGGGTGACACTGTGGGCTCTCGACCTCATTCTCCGCTGAACCACTGAATCTTTTCATAGGATGTTGTTTCTTCTCACAGTTTGTGCACACTTGGTTTTAGACTTCCTGTGTCCAATTCTTGGAAGATCACATATCCCAAAGGACCGCCGACACTCCCACGAATAAAACAGCTCACCATGTTAGGAAGTGTCTCTCTCAAGGAGGCTATGCTTGAGGCGGACCGCACCAAACTGCGATTCTCACGTTGCATTCAAAACACCAGAGCCTACAACGGGTATTCCTGCATAAGTACTGCATAAGGAAGGAGGTGCTCTCAGGACACCCAGTGCAAAGCAGAGTCAGCACAGGGGAGTAAAAGAAGCTAAGACAAAGGGTGCTTTCGGTTCAACTCCGCCCTCGTATTCTGACCCACACATGAGGGGTGTGTACTGGGCCACAGACTTGCTCATCTTAGTGGAAAAAGCGGCTGGGCCTTTGTGCTCCTACGTCAGCATCCTTTCGTGAGTGGAAAGGAGGGAGAGCAAGAACTCCAGGTGTCCCCTCCCCCCCCAGAGCCTGAGACAGTTACCTGCAGATAGTGCGTGATCAGTGTGAACCACGCGTAGCCCACACTTGCACTACCTTGTGGATGACGGCATGTATGGCAAAGAGAATCAGAATGGGATATCGTATACCTACTCCTGGTTCTGCCCATATCTATGCATTTTTCTCAGTAACCTTGCTCCAGGTCGTTTGCCACAGTTTCTATAAAAACCTAGAAGATGAGAGTTAACGGGCAGCTTCTCTGCTCCTTAGCTGACTTGCCTGGTTCAGTACCAAGTTCCCCATTCCTGAGAGTCCTGAACCCATGGTTCCTGTGTCCTCTTTAGGCTATACTATTTGCCCATATGCAGTTAATGCCGGGAATAGGAATACCACAAATGTCCCTGCAGATCACCTGAATGCTAAAAATTTTCCCTGTGGCCCCTGTAGCTCCTAACGTTGACTGCTGCCTTCCTGGCACTAGAAACCCAAAGGGATGAGGTGGCAGCCAGAATTTTACTTCCAATCACATCTACCCACGTGCCTTCCAATGAGCTTTCCTGTCTTAGAGCTGAGACCTCTAGAGGCACACAGCCTACAATTATGGTAGAAGGAGGCACAAATTCCCCCCCTCTCCCAGGGGATCATTGGGATGAAGGTAGTGGGGAAACTTCTCCTTTAACTCTCACATCTAGATAAGTGTATTCAAATAGGGGCCATGAAGGATTCTGGGTATCCAGCAATGAGTTCAACTCAGATCCCATGTCCAACAGCCTGCAAACATGAGTATTTCAGCTTGCTCTGAGACAATGGCTGTAGATTCCTTGGGCAAGGACTAAAAATTCTATGACGTACACTTCCTATGGTCTTCAGTCTAGAGAGGACCTCATCTTAGCCATCTCTATCTTTGTGTTAGTGGTTTCCAGGTCTGTGAAAAGTGTAACTTAAGGTCTGCAAACTGTGTCAGGAACCATGACTTTCCATGGGATCAATGACCTCAGCCTTTGTTCTTTTATTTTTATGTTCTTTTAATTACACACACACACACACACACACACACACACACACACACACACATATAAAGTCGAACCTGATTTGGCTGTCTATATCCTATTATAAGAGACACCATGCTCTATTATCCATATTGATAGATCGCTGAGAGTCACATATCATTCTGCCCCCTTTGTCATTCCAACCTTGTTGGCAAGCACATAATTATTCCCACATTACTTCCTACAATTAAGTGCTGCCGCATGGACCCTGTCATTCAGAGGTATGACCATCCCCATTACTCTTAGGGAGCATACTTTGGTCACAGTATTCCCTACCACAACCTCTAACTTTAGAGAATAGGCACTCCTTTCCCAAAGATGCTGCTGACATTGGTACTTGATGATTCCTTAGTAGCATGGTAAACAGAGTACCCCAGACCCTCCTAGGGAATGGCTATGTGGGCTTTGTGACCTTATGACTATATCCATTTTAGCATTTCTATTTCTCTCTGTACCTTTTGATCCCTCCCTTCTCAACTGTGTGTGCCGTGGTCCTAGGTAAATCTGTACTGGTTATCTATTGTTATGTAACATTACCTCAAAATTTAGCAGCTTAGAGTAACACTCATTTATTTTCTCTGTTTCTGTGGATCCAAAATCCAGGTATGGCCTACCCAGACTCTCTATTTCATAGGATTTCACAAGGCTGCACTCAAGGTGCTGGCTGGCACTGGGGTCTCATCTGAAGCCTTGCCTGGGGAAGAATCCACTTCCAAGTTCACTTATCTGGTCATCAGAATTCATTTCCTCACAGGCTATAGGAGGGAGGACTTCAATTCCTTGCTCGTTGTTGAATGGAGACTGTGCTCAGTTCTTTGCTGCAAGGATCTCTCCCACATAGGACCTGGCTTCATCAAAGTCAGTGACAGAGAGAGAAAGAGTTCGCATTAAGATGAAAGTCACAATCTTTTGTAACTCAATCACTTGATGATGCTGTCATACCTTGTGGCTTAGAAGCCAGTTACTTAAGGGGAGGGAGTTACATGAGACCCTGAACACCAAGAGGTAGAAATCATTGGGTCTTCTTGGAGTCTGCCTATCAGAACTCTTACATAATGCTGAGTGAAAGAATTAAAACACATTTACAGTAAGATTTCATTCATATAAAAATTCAGAAACACGGGAAATGAAACTATATTTTTAGGTGTGCATACCTAGGTCATAAAACTGTAAGGAAAATACATTAAAGGGTTACTTGAAAAGTCAGCACAGTACTCATCTGTAGGGTAGAAAAAGGACTGTGGTTAAGAGAAGGCATTTCAAAAGTCTTCTTAGTTGTAACAATGTTCTATTTCTTGAGTCAAGCTATGGGTGCATAGATGTTTGCTCCATAACTATTTTTTATCATTCATGCTTATATTTTGTATGTGTTTCAGTTTATGTTCATTTTACGTAACATGAAATCGTTTTTTGAAAAATTTAGGGTGAACTGAAATGCATACTCTATTGAAGATTTAAAATGAAAAACAAGCGTGGGGTGCCTGGGTGGCTCAGTCAGTTGAGTGTCGGACTTCAGCTCAGGTCACGATCTCACAGTTCATGGCTTCGAGCCCCACACCGGACCCTATGCTGACAGCTCGGAGCCTGGAGCCTGCTTTCAATTCTGTGTCTCCTTCCCTCTCTGCCCCTCCTCTGCTCACACTCTGTCTCTCTCTCTCTCAAAAATAAATAAACATTAAAAAACTTGTTTTTTAATAAAATGAAAGACAAGCCTAAGGAATGCTGGTTTCCCTACCATGAATTTTATTGGTAATAGTTAAGGTAAGTCTTGGTACTTCTCTAGTACAACACTGAATGAACTAGTGATATATGCATCAACGTTTATGATTCTCACAGGTATAAGACAAGTTAACAGTATCAAAAAGAAGAGATATTACATACACTATAGTACTAGTATACAGTAAAACCTTGGATTGCGAGCATAATTCATTCTGGAAACATGCATGTAATCCAAAGTACTCCTGTATCAAAGTGAATTTCAAGAACCATTGGGCTCAGTTGTGAGTATGTGAAATTTGGCATCACATACTACTTGTGTTGCAAGACATCGCTCCTTTATCAAGTTAAAATTTATTAGAAATCTTTGCTCATTTTGCAGAACTTTTGCAGAACAAGTTACTAGCAGTCCAAGGTTTTGCTGTATATACTACATATTATTGGAAAGTCTGTATCAAGACAAATCTATAATGAAAAATATATTAAAACACTGATTGCCTCTATGGTATTGGGGACTTTAATATGGAACTTTCTGATATAATGGAAATGTTCATTTGAAAGATGTGGGGATTGCAAGGTCCTGCTTCTGTGTATCAAAACTTAACACTACGGATGACTAAACTTAGAATTTGTGTATTTCAATCTGTGTAAACCCCACTTAATTTGTAAAATACATCATAAAAGGTAAACAAGAAACCGTGACTTGTTAATTTATGAATAAATCTAAGTCTTTAGCAAACCATTATCCTGGCTGATTTGCCTTAAACACAATTCTCTTAAATTATACAACTGTGAACTCCTTTGATGTATCTCTCCATATTATGTTGCAGTTATCTATATGTGTGTGTGCAGTGGGGCTTCTCAGTAGTCTGTAAATTCCTGGGGGAAGAGACCCAAAATCATATTTGTGACATCAATAACTGCAGTGTGTGTATCTCAGATAATCCACTCAACAAGGTGGCTTCATAAAAAGGAATGAACTTGATAGAGGCACGTCCTCAAAGCTTCAACAAACAGAAGAAAGGAGTAGGTCTCTATGTGTTGTCCTTGGGCATTCAGGATCAACACCATCTGGGTACTGGTTAGAAATGCTGACCCTCAGGCTCCACCTGTCTTCAGATCCTCTGGGATTTGTCCCAACCATATTTAATAAGCCCTTCAGATGATTTGCTGCATGCTCAAGTTGGATTATCACTAAATGGAGAATAATTAGAAACACTAACTAAATGAACTTGAATTGACTAAAATCCACGAACATTTTGAATGTATCCAAACAAAAGTGTGCTACAGATTTCCTAACTACACAGATAAGTTCTGAGGACAGGCACATTCTGATTATTCAACATCTGCATTGCTCCATTGAAGAATATGTTTAATAAAGAATGAGATAAGAATAAAAAAGAGGCTGTGTCTTCCAGAATCTAAAAACCATCCAGAGAAATGCAACACAAAATACATGACGGCAACATTAATGCTCAATGAACTACAAATCATGACAGTGACGGGAACCATAAAGGTGACTGTCTGCCGTAATTGGGGGTAGACAGCATGATCCAAAGTTAGAAACATCCAAGAAAACCCATTCCAGTGGTAGAGATCAGCAACATCACATGCTCATAGGCAGCTGCTCCCTTCCTCACTGATCAACAATGACCCACAAAATTGGAACTTTTCCTCTTCTTGCATGCCTACTCCATCCTCTGCGGATGTGATTTCCTCCCCACTGATCACTGGAAGAAATGCACAACCAAAGACAGGATTGCCTTCATCCCATCCTGCTGGGGGATGTAGCAGGGAACAAAAAGATGTAATTGCAAGTGCCACCTATCACATGAAGCCCTCTGGTAGAAAGATGAGGAAAGACTGGTCCAGAAGATGCCAGAGGGTATAAGTCAGAAGGAAAAGCAGACCAGATAGAATTCATCAAATCTAGAAAAGAAAATATTGTTTCCCTCAAGTTTAAACCATTACATAGACAAACATTAAAGTGAAATATCATAATTACTTAAATATTAGGTAAACAAACACAAGGAAGATGTGTTGACAACTCACCATGGACGGGCAGTATATAAGAGGCCAAGGCGCAAGGAGACGTGAAATTCAAGCTCTTCACTCTCCTGGAAACTATCCCAGAACCTCCACCCTCTGACACCATGGTCAACTCCTGTTGTGGCTCCGTCTGCTCTGACCAGGGCTGTGGCCAGGAGACTTGTTGCCGCCCCAGCTGCTGCCAGACCACCTGCTGTAGGACCACCTGCTGTCGCCCCAGCTGCTGTGGCTCCAGCTGCTGCCAGCCTTGCTGCCGCCCCACCTGCTGCCAGACCACCTGCTGCAGGACCACTTGCTGCCGCCCCAGCTGCTGTGGTTCCAGCTGCTGCAGGCCCAGCTGCTGCATCTCTAGCTGCTGCCGGCCCTGCTGTGGGGGTTCCAGCTGCTGTGGCTCCAGCTGCTGCCAGCCTTGCTGCCGCCCCACCTGCTGCCAGACCACCTGCTGCAGGACCACCTGCTGCCGCCCCACCTGCTGTGTGTCCAGCTGCTGCCGCCCCTGCTGTGGGGGTTCCAGCGGCTGTGGCTCGAATTGCTGCGGCTCCAGCTGCTGCCAGCCTTGCTGCCGCCCCACCTGCTGCCAGACCACCTGCTGCCGGACCACCTGCTGCCGCCCCACCTGCTGTGTGTCCAGCTGCTGCCGCCCCAGCTGTTGCTAGACCCCCTGCCACCACCCAACCTGCTCTAGTGGCTCTTGCTGCTGCTGAGTGCCCTGACCTGCACCCTGCTGTTTTCGTCAGCCAATCTCCTTCATGTCGTCCAACGGGGAGCTGAATCATGTGAGGCCAACTGTAAAACCTCAGTTCCCAGTGATTTTTCAACTGGTTGGCCTTGGAATATACCACCGCACCGCCCAATTCCCTCCCACCTCTTTCTTATGATGTCCATCCCAATTCAGTACAAAGGTTGTATTTTCCCTGATATACGATAACATATCATCCTACCTGATGTATCTGTTACTGCCCGATGTTCTGTATGGAGATGTTTCTATATAGCAAATAAATCTTAACTTTCCAGGCATTAAATATAAAGAATCGTGTCTCATTCTTTTTTCCTTCATGAATGGTCACCCTTAGCTGCCAGGTCTTCTATTCTCTGCACAACGAGCAGATCGTAGCAGGCGATTTCAGCATTTTCACTTCTATCACCTCAGTCCTTCCCATGCTAACAGTGTAGGATGGTGGCTTGCAGAAAGCACCTGGAACTCTCTGCGGAGGGCTCGGTCTACATGAAGGAGCAGATCGCAAAGGACACAATAGGGAAGGCACGTGCCTGGGAGGAGCATTCAAACAGTGGCCAGTAGTTGGTGGATAAATGCTCTAGCCTCTATCCCCTCTAGTGGGACATGTGAGACCGGAGGGCCTCAGTAGCACTGAACGAACCCCCGATGCCCACAGGACTCACCTGCTCTTGAAATCAACCTGGATTGGTTTCCACCCTTCCCTGGATCACTTCACAGTATCCCTAGAGCACTACTTGGGACCACCTCCCAGACAATCTACTTGCTCTCAAGCCTCTGTTTTGAGCTCCGACCCTGAGGTCGACCTGACACCAGTGTTCCAAGTCTCAGTAACAGTGCCTTCAAACATTTCCCTATGATATGAACGGTCACTGGGTGACACCGTGGGCTCTCGACCTTATTCTCCGCTGAACCACTGAATCTTTTCATAGGATGCTGTTGCTTCTCACAGCTTGTACACACTTGGTTTTAGACTTCCTGTGTCCAATTCCTGAAAGATCATGTATCCCGAGGGACAGGAGACACTCCCACGAATAAAACAGCTCACCATGTTAGGAAGTGTCTCTCTGAGGAGGCTATGCTTGAGGCGGACCGCACCAAACTGCGATTCTCACGATGCATTCAAAACACTAGAGCCTACAACGGGTATTCCTGCATAAGTACTGCATAAGGAAGGAGGTGCTCTCAGGAGACCCAGTGTAAAGCGGAGTCAGCACATGGGAGTAAAAGAAGCTAAGACAAAGGGTGCTTTCAGTTCACCTCCACCCCCGTATTCTGACCCACAGATGAAGGGTGTGTACTGGGCCACGGACTTGCTTGTCACAGAGGCGAAGGGGTTAGGCAATTGTACTCCTACCTCACTTTCACTACGTTTTGACATCCTCTGATGGGTGGAACGGATGGAGAGAAAGAACTCCAGGTGTCCCCCACCCCAGAGGCTGAGACCTACCCCTGGTTCTGCTCATGTCTGTGGATTTCTCTCATTAACCTTGCTCCATGTGGTTTGTCACAGTTTCTGTAAAAACCTACAACATGAGGGTTAGAGGGCAGTTCCGCTCTTCCTTTACCTTCCTTGCCTGGTGTTGTGACCAAGGTCCCCATCCCTGAGAGTTCTGAACCCATGGGTCCTATGTCCTCTTCAGGCTACACTACTTGCCCATCTGCAGTGAATGCCGGGATTAGGAATACCACAAATGACCCTGCAGATCACCTGAATGCTAAAAATATTCCCTGTGGCTCCTGTAGCTCCTAACGTTGACTGCTGCCTTCCTGGCACTAGAAACCCAAAGGGGTAAGGTGGCAGCCAGAATTTTACTTCCAATCAGAACTACCCACATGCCTTCCAATGAGCTTTCCTGTCTTAGAGCTGAGACCTCTAGAGGCACACAGCCTACAATTAACATAGAAAGAGGCACAAATTCCCCCTAGTGGATCATCCAGATGAAGGTAATGGGGAAAGTTCTCCTTTAACTCTCACATCTAGATCAAGGTATTTAAATAGGGGACATGAAGGATCATGGGTATCCAGCAATGAGTTCAACTGAGATCCCATGTCCAACAGCCTGCAAACCCATGAGTATTCCAGCTTCCGCTGAACCAATGGCCATAGACCTCTGGAAGAAGCATGAAAGAATTTCTATGATATGTACTCGTGCAGCCCTTCAACCTAGAGGACTGGCCTCTCCATTTGTAGGTTAATGGCTTCTAGGTCTGCTAATAGCCTGACTCTGCCAACTGTGTCAGGGAACATGACTTTCCATTGGATCAATGACCTCAGCCTTTGTTCTTCATTCTTATGTTCTTTTAATTCCACACACACACACACACACACACACACACACACACAGACACACACACCTATATAAGGAATAAGGAATATAAGAAATATAAGGAATGAAGACCTTGGTCACTGTGCCAGGCAAGTCAGCTAAGGAACAGAGAAGCTGACCATTAACTCTCTACTTGTAGGTTTTTGTAGAAACTGTGACAAACCACCTGGAGCAAGGTTAATGACAGAAATGCACAGACATGGGCAGAACCAGGGGTAGGTGTATATGTCTGTGTGTGTTTGTTTGTGTGTGAGTGTGTGTGTGTGTGTGCGCGCGCGTGCGCGCATGCACACGTGCGTGTAGGCTTTTGCGTATATGAGGGTGAAACTGAGTTCTCTGCCTATATCCTATTATGAGGGAAACCATGCTCTATTATCCATATTGATAGATCCCTGAGGGTCACATATCATTCTGCCCCTTTGTCATTCCAACCTTGTTGGCAATCACATAATTATACCCACATTACTTCCTACAATTAAGTCCTGCACATGACTCAGTCATTCAGAGCTATGACCATCCCCATTCTTCCTAGGGAGCACAGTTTGGTCACAGTATTCCCTACCACAACCTCCAACTTTAGACAATAGGCACTCCTCTCCCAAGATGCTGCTGACACCGGTACTTGATGAGTCCCTAATAGCGTGGTAAAGAGAGTGCCCCAGAACCTCCTAGGGAATGGCTACGTGGGCTTTGTGACCTTATGACTATACCCATTTTAGCATTTCTATTTCTCTCTGCTCCTTCTGATCCATCCCTTCTCAACTGTGAGGGCCGTGGCCCTAGATAAATCTGTACCGGTTCCCTACTGTTATGTAACATTACCTAAAAATTTAGTAGCTCAGAGTGACACTCAAATTTATTTTCTCTCTTTCTGTGGATCCAAAATCCAGGTACGGCCCACCCAGACTCTCCATTTCATAGGGTTTCACAAGTCTGCACTCAAAGTGCTGGCTGGCACCAGGGTTTCATGTAGGTATGCTTTGCGGAAGAATCCACTTCCAAGGTCACTTATGTGGTCATTGGCAGGATTCAATTCCTCGCAGTCCACAGGAGGGAGGACCTCACTTCCTTGCTGGTCATCCAATGAGACTGCGCTCAGTTCTTTGCTGCAAGGATCTCTCCCACACAGCGCCTGGCTTTATCAAAGCCAGTGAGAGAGGGAGAAAGAGTTGGCATTAAAATGAAAATCACAATCATTTGTAACTCAGTCACTCGATATTGTCATATCCTGTGGATAGAAGCAAGTTACTCAAGGGGAGGAAATTACATGAGACTCTGAACACCAAGAGGCTGAAATTAATGGGCCACCTTGGAGGCTTCCTACTAGAACCATTACATAATTGAGTGAAAGAATCCAAACACATACATAGTAAGATTTCCTTATATAAAATGTGAAAACATTTAAAACTAAACTCTATTGTTTCTGGGTCATACCTAGGTTATAAAACTATAAAGAAAATAGATGAAATAGTTACTTGAGAAATCAGCATAGTAGCCATCTATAAGATAGAAGGAGAATTATGACCAAGAAAAGACATAGGAAGAGCCATCTTGAGAGCAGTGTTCTATTTCTCGACTCAAGGGTTGTGTATATAGACGATTTGCTCCATAATGATTTTTGTATTTATATGTTTTACACGTTTTAGTATATGTATGTTTTCCACAATAAGAAATTTTTTTGAAAACCAGGAGGAACTCAATTTCTTACTCTGTTTATGTTATTAAAAATGATGAGCTTAAATGAAAGTTGGTTACCCTACCATGAAAGTAATTGGTAATAGCTATCATAAACCTTGGTACTTTGTTAGGACAGGTCTGATCTAGTGATACCTGCATCAACATTAGCATGTGCCAAGCTAAGTGGAGGACAGAACAGAAATTATACTATATTATCATTTGTTTGGAGTTCTAGATC
Organism: Prionailurus viverrinus; assembly: GCF_022837055.1. Taxonomy (NCBI): domain Eukaryota; kingdom Metazoa; phylum Chordata; class Mammalia; order Carnivora; family Felidae; genus Prionailurus; species Prionailurus viverrinus. The sequence continues at coordinate 3,652,355 of NW_025927605.1, forward strand.
AAAACAATGTGACGGTGAGAAATGTATTGAGACGGCAATTGCCTCTGGTACCAAGGAGTTTACTAAATGACAAGTGGGGACTTTTTGGTCTAAGGGCATGTTCTTCTTGATAAATGTGGGGATTACATGGATGTGCATCACTTTTTGAAAACGTGTCGTACTGGATGAATACAGTCAGGATTTGTGCATTCCAGTGTGTGTAAATTTCACCTAAAATTTATAATAAATCATAAAAGTAAGTGAGAAATGGTGACTACAATTATTTATGAATAAAATCTATGTCTTTACTAAACTGTCATCTTGGCTAATTTGCCTAAAACACAACTCTTTACTTAAATTACACTACTATTCCCACCTATGATGTAAGTGTTTCATATTTTATTACAGTTGTGTGTGTGTGTGTGTGTGTGTGTGTGTGTGTGTGTGTGTGTGTAATCTTTTCAGTTAACTGTAAATAGCTGGTTAGGAGACTCCACATCACATCTGTAATGCCAGTAACTGTCAATGTGTGTATCTCAACAAATCCACTCAACATACATGCTTTAAAACCTGGCAGTAATTTGAGAGAGGCACTTCCCCAATGCTAAAATGAACAGAACAAAGTAGTAGGTCTCTATGTGTGGTCTTCCCGGATGTGTCTCAACCATATGTAATAAGTCTTTCAAAAGATTTGCTGTGTGCTATGTTGGACTATCACAAAATGGAGAATAAGCAGAATTAGTAACTAAAAGAACCCGAATGGACTACATTCCATTCACATTTGAAATAGATCCAAAAACTGTTTGCTGTAGATTTGCCAGCAAAAGGTAAATCCTCAGGAGAGGAACTTGCTGAATATTCAAACTTGTCTTTTTTTTTTCCAGACTTGATGCAGAATAATGTTTTTAAGAATAAGATAAGAAGCAGGGAGAAGATGGAGGCGTAGGAGTATGCTGGGCTCACCTCGTCCTGCTGATCACTTAGATTCCACCCACACCTGCCTAAATAACCCAGAAAACCACCAGAAGACTAGAGAATGGACTCTCTGGAGCCAAGCATAGACAAGAGGCCCACGGAAGAGGGTAGGAAGGGCGGAGAGGAGGGGCGGGCTACACGGACTGGCGAGAGGTAGCCGGGGGCGGTGGAGGGGAAGCCCGCTGGGCAAACAGAGCCCCCGAGTCTGGCTTGCAAAAGCGGAGGGGCCGGACTGCGTGAGTTCTGACAGCCAGCGGGACTTAACATCAGGCATGTTATAAGTCAACAGCTCTGCTCGGAGAGAGGGAGGGCGAGAGGACACCGGGAGGGAGAGGTGTTGAGCCCTGGAAGACAAGAGCTCAGCTCGGCCGGGAACAAAGGCGCTGGCCAGCGCCATCTCCCTCTCCCATCCCCCAGCCAAAACCCCAAAGGGAACCAGTTCACCGAACTTGCTTGCACCGCGCAAACACCCAGCGCTGTGCTTCTGTGGATCCATCCCTCGGACGGGTCGGCCTCCCTCCCTGGTGCTGCAGGGCCCCTCCCTCAGGGGACCACCGACGCAAAGCGAGCTGAGCCCGCCCCTCCCACCCCTGTGCACCTTGCGGATCCACCCCGGGTAATACACCAGATCCCATGAAAGCAGCACCACAAGCCTGGCAGTGTGCAAGTAGCCCACACAGGGGCCACTCCACTCCACATTGAGTCCTGCCCCTGGGCGAGGGGAAGATAAGGTACACACCAGTCTGACTGTGGCCCCAGCGGTGGGCTGGGGGACAGACATCTGGTCTGACTGCGGCCACGCCCACCAACGCAAGTTACTCCAGACAGCACAGGGGAAGTGCCCTGCTGTTCCGCACCACCCCAGGGACTATCGAAAATGACCAAACGGAAGAATTCTCCTCAAAAGAAACTCCAGGAAGTAGCGACAGCTAACGAAATGATCAAAAACGATTTAAGCAATATAGCAGAAAAAGAATTTAGAATAATCGTCCTAAAATTCATCGCTGGGCTTGACAAAAGTGTAGAGGACAGCAGAGAATCTATTGCTACAGAGATCAAGGGACTAAGAAATAGTCAGGAGGAGCTAAAAAAATGCTATAAATGAGGAGCAAAATAAAAGGGAGGCGACCACAGCTCGCATTGAATAGGCAGAGGAGAGAACAGGTGAACTAGAAGATAAAATTATGGAAAAAGAGGAAGCTGAGAAAAAGAGATAAAAAAATACAGGAGTATGAGGGGAGAATTAGAGAACTAAGTGATGCAATAAAACGCAACAATATCCGTATACTAGGAATTCCAGAAGAGGAAGACAGAGAGAAAGGGGCTGAAGGTGTATTTGAAGAAATCATAGCTGAGAACTTCTCTGATCTGGGGAAGGAAAAAGGCACTGAAATCCAAGAGGCACAGAGAACTCACTTCAGACGTAACTTGAATCGATCTTCTGCACGACATATCATAGTGAAACTGGCAAAACACAAGGAGAAAGAGAAAATTCTGAAAGCAGCTAGGGATAAACACGCTCTAACATATACAGGGAGACCGATAAGACTAGTGACAGACCTGTCTACTGAAACTTGGCCGGCCAGAAAGCAATGGCAGGAAATCTTCAATGTGATGAACGGAAAAAATATGCAGCCGAGAATCCTTTATCCGGCAAGTCGGTCATTCAGAATAGAAGGAGAAATAAACGTCTTCCCAAACAAACAAAAACTGAAGGAATTCATCACCACTAAGCCAGCCCTACAAGAGATCCTAAGGGGGATTCTGTGAGTGAAATGTTCAAGGACCACAAAGTACCAGAGATATCACTACAAGCATGAAACCTACAGACATCACGATGACTCTAAACCCATATCTTTCTATAATAACACTAAATGTCAATGGACTAAATGCTCCAACCAAAAGACATACGGTATCAGAATGGATAAAAACAACAAAACAAAACAAAACAAAACAAAACAAAACAAAACAAGACCCATCTATTTGCTGTCTACAAGAGACTCATTTTAGACCTGAGGAGATCTTCAGATTGAAACTGAGGGGATGTAGAACTATCTATCATGCTACTGGAAGTCGAAAGAAAGCTGGAGTAGCCATACTTACATCAGACAAACTAGACTTTAAATTAAAGGCCGTAACAAGAGACGAAGAAGGGCATTATATAATAATTTCAGGGTCTATCCATCAGGAAGAGCCAACAATTATAAATGTCTATGCACTGAATATGGGAGCCCCCAAATATATAAAACAATTAATCACAAACATAAGCAACCTTATTGAGAAGAATGTGGTCATTGCAGGGGACTTTAACACTCCACTTACAGGAACGGAGAGATCATCTAGACACAGGATCAATAAAGAAACAAGGGTCCTGAATGATACAGTGGATCAGATGGACTTAACAGATATATTCAGAACTCTGCATCCCAAAGCAACAGAATATACGTTCTTCTCGAATGCACATGGAACATTCTCCAAGATAGATCACATGCTGGCTCACAAAACAGCCCTTCATAAGTATAAAAGAATTGAGATTATACCGTGCACACTTTCAGACCACAATGCTATGAAGCTTGAAAGCAACCACAGGAAAAAGTCTGGAAAACCTCCAAAAGCACGGGGGTTAAGGAACACCTTACTAAAGAATGAATGGGTCCACCAGGCAATCAGAGAAGAAATTAAAAACTATACGGAAACAAACAAAAATGAAAATACAACAATCCAAACGCTTTGGGACGCAGCGAAGGCAGTCCTGAGAGGAAAATACATCGCAATCCAGGCCTATTTCAAGAAACGAGAAAAATCCCCAATACAAAATCTAACAGCACACCTAAAGGAAACAGAAGCAGAACAGCAAAGACACCCCAAACCCAGCAGAAGAAGAGAAATAATAAAGATCACAGCAGAAATAAACAATATAGAATCTAAAAAGACTGCACAGCAGATCAATGAAACCAAGAGTTGGTTTTTTGAAAAAATAAACAAAATTGATAAACCTCTAGCCAGGCTTCTCAAAAAGAAAAGGGAGATAATCCAAATAGACAAAATCGTGAATGAAAATGGAATTATTAAAACCAATCCCTCAGAAATACAAGCAATTATCAGGGAATACTATGAAAAATACTATGTCCTGCCAACACACTGGACAACCTGGAGGAAATGGACAAATTCCTAAGCACCCACACACTTCCCAAACTCAAACAGGAAGAAATGGAAAACTTGAACAGACCCATAACCAGCAAAGAAATTGAATCAGCTGTCAAAAAATCTCCCAACAAACAAGAGTCCAGGACCAGATGCCTTCCCAGGAGAATTCCACCAGACATTCAAAGCAGAGATAATACCTGTCCTTCTCAACCTATTCCAAAAAATAGAAACGGAAGGAAAACTTCCAGCATTACTTTGATTCCTAAACCAGACAGAGATCCAGCAAAAAAAAGAGAACACTACAGGCCAATATCCCTGATGAATATGGATGCAAAAATTGTCAATAAGATACTAGCAAATCGAATTCAACAGCATATAAAAAGAATTATTCACCATGATCAAGTGGGATTCATTCCTGGGCTGCAGGGCTGATTTAACATTTGCAAATCAATCAATGTGACACATCCCATTAATAAAAGAAAAGATAAGAACCATATGATCCTGTCCATTGATGCAGAAAAAGTATTTGACAAAATTCAGCATCCTTTCTTAATTAAAAACCCTCGAGAAAGTCGGGATAGAAGGAACATACTGAAACATCATAAAAGCCATCTATGAAAAGCCCACAGCTAATATCATCCTCAATGGGGAAACACTGAGAGCTTTCCCCCTGTGATCAGGAACATGACAGGGATGTCCACCCTCACCACTGTTGTTTAACATAGTGTTGGAAGTGCTAGCATCAGCAATCAGACAACAAAAGGAAACATCAAACATCAAAATTGGCAAAGATGAAGTCAAGCCTTCACTTCTTGCAGATGACACGATATTATACGTGGAAAACCCGAAAGACTCCACCAAAAGTCTGCTAGAACTGATACATGAATTCAGCAGAGTCGCAGGATACAAACTCAATGTACAGAAATCAGTTGCATTCTTATACGCTAATAATGAAGCAACAGAAAGACAAATAAAGAAACTGATCCCATTCACAATTGCACCAAGAAGCATAAAATACCTAGGAATAAACCTAAACAAACATGTAAAAGATCTGTATGCTGAAAACTATAGAAAGCTTACGAAGGAAATTGAAGAAGATATCAAGAAACGGAAAAAGATTCCTTGCTCATGGATTGAAAGAATAAATATTGTTAAAATGTCAATACTACCCAAAGCTATGTACACATTCAATGGAATCCCAATCAAAATTGCACCAGCATTCTTCTCAAAGCTACAACAAGCAATCCTCAAATGTGTATGGAACCACAAAAGACCCCGAATAGCCAAAGTAATTTTGAAGAAGAAGACCAAAGCGGGAGGCATCACAATCCCAGACTTTAGCCTCTACTACAAAGCTATAATCATCAAGACAGCACGGTATTGGCACAAAAACAGACACATGGACCAATGGAATAGAATAGAAACCCCAGAATTAGACCCACAAACGTATGGCCAACTAATCTTTGACAAAGCAGGAAAGAATATCCAACGGAAAAAAGACAGTCTCTTTAACAAATGGTGCTGGGAGAACTTGACAGCAACACGCAGAAGGATGAAAGTAGACCACTTTCTTACACCATTCACAAAAATAAACTCAAAATGGATGAAGGACCAGAATGTGAGACAGGAAACCATCAAAACCCTAGAGGAGAAAGCAGGAGAACACCTCTCTGACCTCAGCCGCAGAAATTTCTTACTTGACACATCCCCAAAGGCAAGGGAATTAAAAGCAAAAATGAACTATTGGGACCTCACGAAGATAAAAAGCTTCTGTACTGCAAAGGAAACAATCAACAAAACAAAAAGGCAACCAATGGAATGGGAAAAAATATTTGCAAATGACATATCGGACAAAGGGCTAGTATCCAAAATCTATAGAGAGCTCACCAAACTCCACACCCGAAAAACAAATAATCCAGTGAAGAAATGGGCAGAAAACATGAATAGACACTTCTCTAAAGAAGACACCCAGATGGCCAACAGACACATGAAAAGATGCTCGACGTCGCTCCTCATGAGGGAAACACAATCAAAACCGCACTGAGATACTACCTCACGCCAGTCAGAGTGGCAAAAAGGAACAAATCAGGAAACTATAGATGCTGCCGAGGATGTGGAGAAACGGGAACCCTCTTGCACTGTTGGTGGGAACGCAAACTGGTGCAGCCTCTCTGGAAAACAGTGTGGAGGTTCCTCAGAAAATTAAAAATAGATCTACCCTATGACCCAGCAATAGCACTGCTAGGAATTTACCCAAGGGATACAGGAGTGCTGATGCACAGGGGCACTTGTACCCCAATGTTTATAGCAGCACTTTCAACAATAGCCAAATTATGGAAAGAGCCTTTAAATGTCCACCAACTGATGAAAGGATAAAGAAATTATGGTTTATATACACAATGGAATACTACACGGCAATGAGAAAGAATGAAATATGCCCTTTTGTGGCAACATGGATGGAACTGGAGAGTATTGTGCTAAGTGAAAAGACTGTTATGCTAAGTGAAATAAGTCATACAAAGACAGATACCATATGTTTTCACTCTTATGTGGATCCTGAGAAACTTACCAGAAGACCATGGGGGAGGGGAAGGGAAAAAAGAAAGGTTAGAGAGGGAGGGAGCCAAAAGATAAGAGACTCTTAAAAACTGAGAACAAACTGAGGGTTGGTGGGGGGGTGGGGGGTGGGAGGGAGGGGTGGGTTCGTGATGGGTATTGAGGAGGGCACCTGTTGGGATGAGCACTGGGTGTTGTTTGGAAACCAATTTGACAACAAATTTCATATTAAAAAAAGAATAAGAAACAAAAATAAAGCAATGTCTTCCACAAGATAAGAGCATCTGGAGAAATAAAACCAAACATACATGACACCAAGGTTAACACTTCATGAACTATGAAGCATGGCAGTGATGGGAACCATACAGATAATTGTCTGCCACGGTTGTAGGGTAGAGGACGTGATCCAAGGTAGAAACATCCAACAAAATCCAGTCCAGTGGCTAGAAATCAGCAACGTCATATAAATATACAGCCGTCCCTTTTGCTCAAAACTGCCCCACAAAAGAGGGCCTTTTCTTCTTGTCACATGCAGATCATTACTCATGCCACTGACCATTGGAAGAAATGCACCACCAAAAATAGGACGGCCCTTATCCTACCCACTAGGGGATACAGGAGGGAGAGTACGAAATGTAATTGCAAATGCCACCTATCACGTGACAGCCCACGGTGGAGGAAGATGAGGAGAAAGTGGTCAGGAAGATGCCAGTGGGTGTGAATCAGGAGGAAACACAGACCAGAGAGAATTCATCACATCGAGAAAAGAAATTTTGTTTCCCACAAGTTTAAACCATTACATGCACAAACAATATTGTGTAATTTGATAATTACTTAATATTAGGTAAACAAACACAAGGAAGATGTGTTGACAACTCACCATGGACGGACACTATATAAGAGGCCATGGCACCAGGAGACGTCAGACTCAAGCCCCTCACTCTCCTGGAAACCATCCCAGAACTTCCACCCTCTGACACCATGGTCAACTCCTGTTGTGGCTCCGTCTGCTCTGACCAGGGCTGTGGCCAGGAGACTTGTTGCCGCCCCAGCTGCTGCCAGACCACCTGCTGCAGGACCACCTGCTGTCGCCCCAGCTGCTGTGGCTCCAGCTGCTGCCGCCCCTGCTGTGGGGGTTCCAGCTGCTGTGGCTCCAGCTGCTGCCAGCCTTGCTGCCGCCCCACCTGCTGCCAGACCACCTGCTGCAGGACCACTTGCTGCCGCCCCAGCTGCTGTGGTTCCAGCTGCTGCAGGCCCAGCTGCTGCATCTCTAGCTGCTGCCGGCCCTGCTGTGGGGGTTCCAGCTGCTGTGGCTCCAGCTGCTGCCAGCCCTGCTGCCGCCCCACCTGCTGCCAGACCACCTGCTGCAGGACCACCTGCTGCCGCCCCACCTGCTGTGTGTCCAGCTGCTGCCGCCCCTGCTGTGGGGGTTCCAGCTGCTGTGGCTCCAATTGCTGTGGCTCCAGCTGCTGCCAGCCCTGCTGCCGCCCCACCTGCTGCCAGACCACCTGCTGCCGGACCACCTGCTGCCGCCCCACCTGCTGTGTGTCCAGCTGCTGCCGCCCCAGCTGTTGCTAGGCCCCCTGCCACCACCCACCAACCTGCTCTAGTGGCTCTTGCTGCTGCTGAGTGCCCTGACCTGCACCCTGCTGTTTTCGTCAGCCAATCTCCTTCATGTCGTCCAACGGGGAGCTGAATCATGTGAGGCCAACTGTAAAACCTCAATTCCCAGTGATTTTCAACTGGTTGGCCTTGGAATATACCTCCCTACCACCCACTCCCTCCTCACCTCCTTGTTACTAACTCCACCGCAAATCACTACAAAGATTGTATTATCTGATATAGGTTAACGTGCCACTCTGATTGATGTATCACCTACTGCCAGATTTTCTAATATGGAGATGTTTCTGTATATCAAATAAATCTTGATTTTCCAGGCATAAATATAAGAAATCGTGTCTCGTTCTTTTTCCTTCTTCAATGGTCACCCTTAGCTGTCAGGTCTTCTATTCTCTGCACAACGAGCAGATCATAGCAGGCGATTTCAGGATTTTCACTTCTATCACCTCGGCGCTTCCCACGCAAACAGTGTAGGATGGTGGCTTGCAGCAAGCACCTGGAACTCTGCGGAGGGCTCAGTCTACGTGAAGGAACGTATATCACAGGACAGAGCAGGGAAGGCAAGTGCCTGGGAGAAGCGTTCGAAAGGTGGCCAGTAGTTGGTGGATAAGTGCTCTAGCCTCTTTCCCCTTGAGTGGGCGTGTGAGACCAGAGGGCCTCAGTAGCACTGAACGAACCCCCGATGCCCACAGGACTCACCTGCTCTTGAAATCAACCTGGATTAGTTTCCACCCTTCCCTGGATCACTTCACAGTATCCCTAGAGCACTACTTGGGACCACCTCCCAGACAAACTACTTGGTCTCAAGCCTCTGTTTTGAGCTCTGACCCTGAGGTCGACCTGACACCAGTGTTCCAAGTCTCAGTAACAGTGCCTTCAAACATTTCCCTATGATATGAACGGTCACTGGGTGACACCGTGGGCTCTCGGCCTTATTCTCCACTGAACCACTGAATCTTTTCATAGGATGTTGTTTCTTCTCACAGCTTGTACACACTTGGTTTTAGACTTCCTGTGTCCAATTCTTGGAAGATCACATATCCCAAAGGACCGCCGACACTCCCACGAATAAAACAGCTCACCATGTTAGGAAGTGTCTCTCTGAGGAGGCTATGCTTGAGGCAGACCGCATCAAACTGCGATTCTCACGTTGCATTCAAAACACCAGAGCCTACAACGGGTATTCCTGCATAAGTACTGCATAAGGAAGGAGGTGCTCTCAGGACACCCAGTGCAAAGCAGAGTCAGCACAGGGGAGTAAAAGAAGCTAAGACAAAGGGTGCTTTCGGTTCAACTCCGCCCTCGTATTCTGACCCACACATGAGGGGTGTGTACTGGGCCACAGACTTGCTCATCTTAGTGGAAAAAGCGGCTGGGCCTTTGTGCTCCTACGTCAGCATCCTTTGGTGAGTGGAAAGGAGGGAGAGCAAGAACTCCAGGTGTCCCCCACCCCAGAGCCTGAGACAGTTACCTGCAGATAGTGCGTGATCAGTGTGAACCACGCGTAGCCCACACTCGCACTACCTTGTGGATGACGGCATGTATGGCAAAGAGAATCAGAATGGGATATCGTATACCTACTCCTGGTTCTGCCCATATCTATGCATTTCTCTCAGTAACCTTGCTCCAGGTCGTTTGCCACAGTTTGTATAAAAACCTAGAAGATGAGAGTTAATGGGCAGCTTCTGCGCTCCTTTAGCTGACTTGCCTGGTATAGTGACCATGGTCTCCATTCCTGAGAGTCCTGAACCCATGGTTCCTGTGTCCTCTTCAGACTACAACTACTTGTCCATCTGCACGAATGTCCCTGTAGGTCCCCTAAACATGTAATATGCTAAACATATTCCTTGTGGCTCCCATAGCTCCTATGTCTAGGCACTAGAAGTCCAAAAGGATAAGGTGGCAGCCAGAGGTTAATGTCACACAGAACTTTACCATGTCCCTTCCAGGTAGCTTTTCTGTCTTAGAGCCGAGACCTCTAGATGTTCACAGCCTATGATTATGGTAGAAGGTGGTGCAAATTCCCCCCAGTGGATCACTGGGATGAAGGTAGTGAGGAACCTTCTCCTTTAACTCTGACATTAGATCAAGGTGTTTAAATAGGAACCATGAACGGTTGTACGTATCCAGTAGTGAATTCAGCTCAGATCTCATCCGACAGCCTGCAAACACATGAGTAT